>NC_132908.1:13657713-13935213 GCF_047675955.1 Chlorocebus sabaeus
CAGCCTGGACAATATAGCAAGATCTCATCTCTTAAAGAAAAAAAAGCCAATTAAAAGTCACCTTTTTTTCTTCAGATAGAAAATACATCTTCAGGCCACGAGTGGTGGCTCACGCCTGTAATCCCAGCACTTTGGGAGGCCGAGATGAGTGGATCACCTGAAGTCAGGAGTTCGAGACCAGCCTGGCCAACATGGTGGAACCCCGTCTCTACTAAAAATACAAAAAATTAGCCAGGCGTGGTGGCAGGCACCTGTAATCCAGCTACTTGGGAGGCTGAGGCAGGCGAATCACTTGAACCCGGGGAGCAGAGGTTGCAGTGAGCCGAGATCGCGCCACTGCACTCTAGCCTGGGCAATAAGAGCGAAAGTCCATCTCAAAAAAAAAGAAAAAAAAAAAAGGAAAATACAGCTTTTAATAATATAGATTGCCTTTAATGTTGATGTTTTTCTTTTCATTCCAAGTTAACATTGTTGACCATATACCACCAAATCAGGGACCAAGTAGTACAACTGGTATTTTAGTCACCGGTTTACATCTAGCACCTAATATAATACCTGGCATGCACACGGCAAACACCCACATTGTGCTTGAAGGAATTAATGGTTGGTAAATATTGTCATTGTTAGAATTAGGATGGAAATGAGAAGTGCCTTAAATTTTAATTTGGATAAGAAAACTAGCATCTGTGATTTTTATATGTACCTAAATCTAAACATAGACAATTACAGTGATACTTGCTACCATAACATTTTGTGACATTTTGTTTGAAATGTTGAATTGGCCTATATCCCGTTTATTTTCCAACTCTGCTTTTTTGTTTGTGTGTTTTTGTTGTTGTCAAGGGAAAAGTAAGTATCTAAACTAGGTAGGATACTAGATCTTGTTAAATAATCATATTTATGTTTCATAGTATAGACATGGGAAAGTTTTTCATAGTTATGTTATTTGAAGACAAGGCTAAAATGAATGTCCCAAAATATATTTTTAATTATAATGGAGATACATTGAGCTATATTTTAATTGTGGCTCAGCATTTCATTAAAAATGGAAGCAGAGAAGTTGATTGCCAGCCTTTGAGAAGAATGGATAATAAATCTTTGTCCAGTATCCTGTCTTTTAAGCCTTTCTGACTCCTAACCAATTTTTCACAGCCAAACTAAACAGAGGAGTTGGAATAATTAATAGATTCAAGCAGTGTTTTTGCCTCTCTTTTCATACACTTTGTTTCTGTTGGAATATGGGATTCCAGAGAGTTCATGAGCTAGTTTTAATCAGTATTTGAGCAGCAGTTATTTCCATGTATAACATCTTAAATTGACTAAATAATCCTCTAGCAATTTTTATTTGCACTTTAATTTGCTTAGCATCCCCTTTCTTTTTTTTTTTTTTTTTTTTTTTGAGACGGAGTCTCTCTCTGTCGCCCAGGCTGGAGTGCAGTGGCCGGATCTCAGCTCACTGCAAGCTCCGCCTCCCGGGCTTATGCCATTCTCCTGCCTCAGCCTCCCGAGTAGCTGGGACTACAGGCCCCCGCCACCTCGCCTGGCTAGTTTTTTGCATTTTTTAGTAGAGACGGGGTTTCACTGTATTAGCCAGGATGGTCTCGATCTTCTGACCTTGTGATCCGCCCGTCTCGGCCTCCCAAAGTGCTGGGGTTACAGGCTTGAGCCACCGCGCCAGGCCAGCATCCCCTTTCTTAGTAAATAATCCAGAGTTGAATGTAGGCAGACTTGAAATAATTGAGTCTTCAATAGTAGGGACTAAATTAATGAAGTTTTTCTAGGCTCTAAAACTCTGATATCTTCTTGTGGCTAACGGTATAATCTTGTATTTGTTTTCTAAAATAACCAAATTTCTGGTTTCTTCAATCTTTTTTATGTGGCACTGTAGGAATTTGCTTATATGTAGTTATCATTTTACTGATGACTTTATTTAACTGTATGCTTTAAAGCCCTGATTCTAAAAATACTCCTGGAAAGTGAGGAATTACTACAGTAAACAGAAGTCTTAATGAAAATTAAGGCTTTATTATTTATTTCTCCTCTTAGCTGCATTTGTAATAATTTTTACATTGTACTTAAACAGAAAGTTTGAAGACTTTTTCAGCATCTTTAATGACTTAGATTTTGTGCGTTTGCAACAGTTTCTTCCTATTTTAGGCACAAAGCTTAAAGTTTAGTCTGGCAGGGGAAGTAGTCATTTGATTGGAAAGTTGGGCAGAGGAGAAAAATTTTGTCTTCATATACAGAATTTGTAGCAGTAGAATATTCAGATGGAGTTATATTAAACTCTAACCCTGGGGAAAAAAATTGAAGTGCTTGTATGCAGTACAGAGAATAGATCCCTAGCAAAGCCAACACTCAGGGCTTACTTCTGTGGTATCTGCAGCTGAATTGGTCTCTCCCAAGAGTATTCTCAACTCAAAGTCTTAAGAGTAGAGTTTGGAAAGGGGAGGAGAGAACAGTAGCTTTGGGCCGTAAGTTCCATGATGAGCTCAATAGTCAGTGAAACTCTCTAGGTAAAGGATATGTACTTAACCTCTGAATGTCCTATTCCCCTTGAGAAATTTCTTTCCTTCCTAACTCTGGGCACTTTGCTTAGTGTTGTGGCACGCTGGAAATTTATCTTGAGTTGAGGAGAGGGAGTCTGACTGTATTGCTGCAGAGTCTAGGCTACTCTCTTTAAATAGATGTCCAACGTGGGAATATGGCTGAAAACCATCAGTTCCTTCCTTATCATAGCTAGGCAATGGCAAATACTAGAAATGCAAGCTTTTCCTTCTTCAGTTTGCTCAGAGAGGACACCTAGTTCAAGGTGAAGATTACGTGTTTGTGTATGTTAAACCCAGTAAGTTTTATTTTAAATATATTTCAGTCTGTTCTAATGTAACAAAGTTCTTCAGTCTGATTGTTCTAGCAGCTATCACTCAAACATTAATTGCTGTCAGTGTGAAAGGATATCCTCCTACACCTTTTCTGGAGTACTTGAAACCATCCCACTTCCTTTTTCTTTTACCTTAAGAACTGATTACTGACACTTGGGAATTACAATCAGATTGCATCAATCTTTATGGAAAGGTTGCCAATTATTGCACTGCAAAATATGCATTTTCCTCTAATAGTAAGTGTTTCTCCTGGTGTGTCTCTCAGTTCAGTGCTTTTAAATACCTCTTAGGTGAATGAATGCTTTGTGCCATGCCCTGATTTAATACATTTGAAAGACGTTATTCATGGCTTTGTTACCTTCAAGTCTGTGTGAGGTGGAGATGGATGGAGGGGAATAATTTATGTAATACGAAATCTTCATAGGATCTTTTGATTGATTAGATGTCCTTGGGTAGAAGAAGGTGGCTATTACTTATACTGTGATATAAACTCTAAAATGAGCATGTTCTTTGAAGAGTTAAGAGCAGTGAGGAATTTTATGGTGGGGATGTACATTGAGCCTTGTGCGATGTCTTTTGTGTGCATTACCTCATTTTGTTTTCACAACAGTTCTGTGAGGATAGATTTAATTACCCCAGTTTTAAAGAGTAGAAGGACTCAATGAGACTGTGAAATCAGGACTTGGGCATGCAGCTTGTAGGTTCGAAACAAAACTGTGACTTGAGTACAGATCTCTCTGGCTCTAAAATCCATGCTTTTCTTCCCTAGGACAGGGAGAGGTGGTGTTCGAATCTTGAAAGTTGTTAGAATGTTGCCATTGTAGACCATGGAAATGCTGAACAGAATGAAGATAATGCTACTTTATGAGCACCCCCACCATCATTTTCACCATCCTCTTTATTTCTAATGCTCTTCAACATCAGCTCATGAAGCCGAGGAGCCTGCCAGGGTGTCTGGCTCATCATGTTCAATACAGCAGAGACTTGTTTAATTTAGCAGCGCTCTGAGATGAAAGGTTCATGACTGCCAAGTACAAACAGACCTTCTGCGGGATGTTAATTTGGTTATAGGAGAGAATGCTTGTTTTTCCTTGCTCTGTGCTAATAAAGAAGCTGGCACATTTTTTCATGAGTAAAAAGGACTTTGACTTGTTAAATCTGTATAATCAAAGAGAAGTAAGCAGTTCTGATAAACATTTTTCTTTGTGCCGTCTTTGGTTAATTCCATTCTGTACCTGCCAGCAAATTGCAAATTGCAAGTTGCATGCTTTTTTGTTCTTTCCTCTTTTTTATTTTGGATTTGGTTTTATGGTTGGTCACTGTAGGGATTTATTGGTAGGAAAATAAACTATTTCCTCATTTGAACAGATTGTGTGTTTTTACAACAGGTTATCCTGTAGCAAGCAGAATGATTCAACAGGCCTCTGCACAGAGGTGTTACTATATGACTTTGACCATTTTAAATAATAACAGCTTTATTGAGATATAATTCATATACTATAAAGTTTACCCTTTAAAGTGTAGAACTCAGTGATTTTTAGTATACTCACAGAGTTGTACACCCATCGCTTGTGACTAATTCCAGGACACTTTCATCACCCCAAAAAGAAATCCCATACCTACTCTCCATTCTCCTCTCTGTCTCTCTTGCCTCTAGCAGCCACTCATCTACTTTCTATCTCTGTGGATTTACGTATTCTGGACATGCCATATAAATGGAATCATAAAATATGTGACCTTTTGTGTCTGGCTTCTTTCTGCGTTGCAGCATGTATCAGAACTTCATTCCTTTTTATTGCTGAGTAGTGTTCTGTTGTATGGACAATACTACATTTTGCTTGTTTCTTCATCAGTTGATGGACATTGTGGTGGTTTCCACTTTTCGGTCATTATGGATCATACTGCTATGAACATTTGCGTATACATTTTCCAGTGGACACAGGTTTTCATTTCTTTTGGGTATATACCTAGGAGTGGAATTGCTGGGTTATATGGTAACTCTGTATTTAACTTTTTGAGGAACTGCCCAACTGTTTTCCAAAGTGCACCCGCTTTTGTGTGAAGGTGCACCTTTTTCGTTCTCAGCAACATTTGAGGGTTCCAATTTCTTCACATCCTTGCCAACACTTTTCCATGATTGTGTTTTTCATAGTAGCCATCCTAATGGATGTAAAGTGGTGTCTCATGATTTTGATTTGCGTTTTCCTGATCACTAATGGTATTGAACATCTTTTCATGTGCTTTTTGGCCACTTGTATGTCTTTGTTAGAGAAACACCTATTCAAATTATTTGCCCATTTTTTAAATGCACTGTCTTTTTATTGAGTGGTTATAGTTCTTTGTATATTTTGTATACACACATATACACCCAAACACCCCCACCCTTATGAGATATATGAATTGTAAGATCTTTTCTCCCATTCTGTGATTGTCTTTTCACTTTCTTCATGTTGTTCTCTGAAGCAAGTAGTGTTTTAATTTTTATGAAGTCCAATTTTCCAATTTGTTTTGGTTGCTTGTGCCATTCTCTCTGTCAGAAATTTTCTTTAAGTTAAAAAATTACACCTTATTTCTAGACATCTCCCATTTTAAAAATTTGTACAAAATTAAATAGTTTATTAACTATACAATGAGTAAGAGGTATTAAACGTCTTTTGTGTTTCAGATATTCTCAGCTCATTCAGTGTGAGAAAACCAAATTTCCTAACCTTACACCCAATGTGCTTTTTTGTTTTTTAAATCAGAAAGATGTCTTTCATTGTTCTGCATCGTTCAAAATGCACGCATCATCCCATGAACATCTATGTGTCTAATACATACTGAGCACTTTGCGGGGCTTGGGGATTCAGAGGTGAGTGGAACGTGGCCCTATCTTTAGAAACAGGAATGCACATTGCCATGCTGGAAGCTTCCACAGAGGACCATGGTGGTGCCAGGATGGGGAAGGGAGCAGTCTCCTCTTTCGGTTGAGAATGCTTTATAGAAGAGTTGGTGCTGGTGCTCAGTCTGCAAAGATGGGTGGGTGATCAGAACTTTTTGTTACAGTCTATTAGTCTGTCTTCTGGTTATTTCCTGCTATGTACACCAAGTCCAGATATCTCACAACAGCCATATCTAGGATTATTGATATAATAAAGTGTAGACAGAGGTGTGATGACTCTGATGCCTAAAAGTGAGCCCAAAGAAAACCACTTTAATTTTTTCAGGTTTTCAAAATCAGTTCAGCATGGTGTGTGTGTGTGTGTGGATGTGTGTGTGTGTAGTTTTCTGTATCGTCATAGTATAAAATACGAGGCAAGGAGTGACAGTTGCTTGGTTGGAGAGGAAGATTGATTATAGACAGGTGGATGTGTCCCATTAAGGAATTTAAGATTTTGCCCTTAGTGATGGGGAGCCGTTGAAGAGTCCAGCAGCGGGGAGGTGATAGGGTCACTCTAGTTACTATACTATGAACGCTGGATGCGAGGGGCAGGTCTAGAGACAGGCAACCCATTAGACTGTCACACGAGTCCAGGTGACAGTTGTTAAGGATGTGAACTAGGGCACTGGTGGTAGAGTTGTAGAAGACAGAGGCTGGAAATGTTTAGGAGGTACTAGTCAGGGCTCTTGACTGCAAGTTAACAGAAACCTCACTCAAACTATCTTGAGTTAAAAGGGGAGCGAATTGGAAGATTCCTGGAGAAGGTTGCAAAAGGAATGAAATGCTGCAGAAACCAGCACAATTTCAGGGACCTCAGAGATTAGAAGTGGTACGTTATCACAGGGCAGGAGCCATCTTCACATCACCAACCACGAGGAAGGAAATAGCTTTTCCCTCCCAGCTTTGGTTTTAAAATCCCAGGGGCACTCTTGGCCTTGGGAGTTTGTGCCCCCCTGGCCAGTCACTGGGGTCTTTGTTGGAAGCTCTCTATCACCATCACACTGAGAGTTCCTAGAAGAAGTGGAGAAGGATTATTCTGGCAGAGCCATCTGTGCACATCCACTCTAGGCATATGGGTTGGACCTAGAGATTGAAACAATCTGAGAATAAGGGAAAGGTCAAGAATGCCTCCCAAGGCCGGACATGGTGGCTCACACCTGTAATCCCAGCACTTTGGGAGGCCAAGGTGGGCAGATCACTTGAGGTCAGGAGTTCGAGACCAGCCTAACCAACATAGTGAAACCCCGGCTCTACTAAAAATACAAAAATTAGCTGGGCATGGTGGCGCCTGCTTGTAATCCCAACTACTCAGGAGGCTGAGGCAGGAGAATTGCTTGAACCCGGGAGGCGGAGGTTGCAGTGAGCTGAGATCACACCACTGCACTCCAGCCTAGGCCACAGAGCGAGACTTTGTCTCAAAAAAAAGAAAAAAAGAATGTCTCCCAAGTTGGTGGCTTTGGTAACCTATGATGGCACCGCTTCTGTCCAGTGAAAAGGTTCAGGGGTATGCAAGCCAAGTACAGTGAGTAAAGTTTAGATCAGCTTAGTACCACACTACTCAGAAATTGTGGCTGTGTTACATAGTTTTGTGATTATTTGGTTGACTTGGTTTCCTTCACTATTAGAAGCTCTGAGAGGACAAGGACTGGTTTTTTTTTTTGCTGCGACTCTCCAGAGCCCAGCATACTGAACTTGGCACATAGTGGGTATACAGTATATATCTATGTATGAATGAATAAATGCAGGTGACCATGTGCGGTAGGCAGTTGGGTTGATTGATTGGATCTCAGGTAAGGGTAGGAAACAGATTTAGGAGTTAGTTACCTGTGTAGGGCTGGATGGTTGACAACTCTTGAAAGTTACCAGGGAAGGAACCTTTCTAAAAGTTTGGCTATTGTCTAGACCTGTGGTTTTTATGTCCAGGTAATGAAATTTTGCCTTTTCTTTCCTTTTTTGTCCTGTTTAGTTTTTAATGCCAGCAATTATCTGCTGACAATCCTGCCAATGATGTTTTTAAAATTTTGTTACAGATTATAATTAGACTTGTGATAGATAGGAAAATAAAGGTGCTAAAGACAGAGATTCTCTTTCCTTTTTAAGAATAACTGACTCATGGGATGAAACCTTGGATATGATTTCAGATCACTCCTGTAAACTCTCACAAGAGATGTTTATAAAACACTTGGAACAATACAGATTGTACTAAGAAAGTGTGCTTTGATCAACTCGGGAGATACAAAGCAAGAAACTTAATAAATCAAGTCCTATTTGTGAATGGAAAGGATTGGAAGTTCACCTTAAAAGTAAGAAGTCAGCTTACCTCAAGACTTAAATTTTGTAGTCTGAATAGCTGATGTTAACTTAGTTTCATCTTTTATATAAAAATAAAATGAATTATAGACTTCAGATCTTGGCATCTTGAAATCTGACTCCTGATTCCTCTCTCTTAATGACTATTGGAACACTAGACTAGAAATGGAATTCGACTTTGGTTTTTTTACCCTTTAATTTTTGAAGTCAGTGTGCTTCCAACTCTGTCTTACCTCTATAGTCAGGAAAACCAAACCATTGGTAGCTCAGATATGCTATAATTTTTATTATGTAAATATTAGAAAAGCATAGTTGTATTTATATAAAGAGCAATATTCATACTTGAGATTTTTTTTTTTTACAATTTAAAGCATAAATACAATTGTATTACTTTTATAGGCTAAGCACTCTTGTCCTGCCACCCTTCCATATGACAAGATATTACAGTAAACTGCATATATTTTTAGTGTTTTTGCATATTGCCTAGATTCCTTTCTTTAAATTTGCAGTAGAGATGTGAGCCATTTTTATTTATGTACTTAATTTTTCACTAAAGAACTTTCATTAAATTTGGCTTTGAATGCAGGTCAGTATCTTAGCAAGTTGTAATTTAGTAGAGCATTTCTCTCTTAACTCAAATCGAGTTACAGCATCTCAGCTTTTTAAATTAATCTAAGGGATATATAGATATGATCTGTTAAAAAATAACATTTTCATTTGAATCACAGATTAATGCTTGTTCTTTCAGATAAAGTTTGAACAAATATCTAAAAGACTAAGACTTTGTATATTTTGAATATTACCAAAGCGACTCAAAGACTGGGAGAGTATATTTTAGATTTTAATGATGAGGTCAAAATCCTGGATTTGAGTTCTGCATTGTTTAGTTAAGTAATTACATGGAAAATTTCTGTGTCAGGATCCCAGACCCCTGCAAATTGTATCACTTTTAAAATCGGTTCTAGAGCTGAAGTTTTAAAAATGTTGATTTCTGGAGGCACCCCTTATCAGCTCCTGGAAAAAATAATTACAATGTATCTAACATGATACAGCTTTTTCTATTTTCTGAAATGATTCTATTATTTAAGAAGTAGTCAGCTTTGTTCTTTGCTCATTAATTCTTCAAAGGTAGTGTCATTCAAAGTGGAGAAAAAAGTTCCAGAGTAGATGTCAGGGAGAAAGGAAGCAGCTCTTTTAGATGATGGTAAACATGTGGTCCCGATGAAAGAAGCCTGAGTCCCTTGCAAAGTTTGTCTCTGGGCTTGTCCGGCTCACTCCTGTTGCACGTAAAATGACAAGATTGCTTTCACATATGCAGTATTTCCACTCATTTAATTTCTGTTTTTTTAATGACTGATAAATATAATTCAAAAAGGAGTATTAAATAATAGGGCATTAAACAATCTGTATCTAGATTTAGTTGAATTAAGGAAAGAATTTGTCTGAGTATAGGAAGTACAAAACAATCAATTGCATTTGTTTAAATGTAGGTAGAATTTAGGCTGAAGTGTTGCCTAGCAGATGCAATTAATTTGATTATTGATTATAAGTTTTGCATACATATGTAAGCAGACAAGATATTTCTAATGTGCTTCATCTGTAGTTTCTATAGTTTTAAGTAGCTGACAAATCTTGTTTATGCTCCCTACTGAATAATCTTTCTTAATGGACAGAGAATGCAGAAGCTATTCACCTAGTTCTTGCTACTGTTAATAAAATCTGAGTTTCACCTTGCATCTCAAAGTTAGCAAAATGGTGTACAGAAATTCTAAAAGAGTGGGAATTATGTGGTTTGTAAATGTCTTTAATTTATGCATTTTCCATGAAACTCCAGTGTATAAAACAGGTAGAATAAGGGTTTTAGTCAGGGAATAGTGGAAAGCCGGGCTGGCGCTCCGCGGCACTTCAGGAGTGTCATTCTAAAAGCCACTGTTCCATGCTGTCATTAATGAATGTGGAGTCTTTTTTGGAGAAACAAAGGATAAATTACCCATTTATTAATCATTTTTGTTACAGTTTTATGCTAACTATTTGCTTGTATGATAAACACTGACATTTTCTATCAGAATTATTTTAAATATATAAAGCCACTTTAAACATCACCAGAAATAATAATAGCACTGCTGGTTAGGCCACCCCATAGGTCTAAAATAATCTTCTTATCTTACCAAAAAGAACTTGCCTGACTTTGCAAGATTATGGTAACAAAGGCTACCTGAAAGGCAGTGCGTGGAAGGTAGATTGTTGGATATACCTAGTCCTGCCACAGCGTTCCTTCCCATGTTAAGACATGCAGTCAGATTAAAGTGAATTAGAGAATAATAACCACACTGAGAATAATTAAACATCAAGTGCTTCTGGTGAAATGAGTCCACATTATCAGGCAAGTGTGGTTCCACTTGGGGCCTGGCTTGGGAGACTCCCTAGTAGAGGATTCAAGATGCCCTCTGTGCTATTAGTAATGGGAAATGGCTCTGTGACCTTGGGCAAGTTACTTAAGCTTGTTAACACTCTACCTGCCTGTAAAATGCTCCATTATAGAGTTGTTCTGAGGATGAATGAAGATGCTGCATATAAAGTACACATTATAAATTGCCCGTAGATGTTAAGCCATGGAATAATACCTTCCTTCAAAAGAAAGGGCAATAATTGGCAGTGCAGGTATCATGAGAACCGCACCTTTGTTCCGAACTTGAGTGAAACGCAGACTGCATCAGGCGTCATTTCACCATTTTTTTTTTTTTTTCAGATGGAGTCTCGCTCTGTCTCCGGGGCTGGAGTGCAGTGGCGGGATCTCGGCTCACTCACTGCAAGCTCCGCCTCCCGGGTTCAGACCATTCTCCTCCCTCAGCCTCCCAAGTAGCTGGGACTACAGGCGCCTGCCACCGTGCCTGGCTAATTTTTTGTATTTTTAGTAGAGACGGGGTTTCACCGTGTTAGCCAGGATGGTCTTGATCTCCTGACCTCATGATCCACCCGCTCGGCCTCCCAAAGTGCTGGGGTTACAGGCGTGACATTTCACCATTTTAAAAGTAAATACTGGAAATGAAATGGACAAATTTCATCATTTTAACTATCAGCTGTTGAATGTCTCTGCTTTTGGATACTTTTCTTACCATTTTACCCAAAACAGAACCGTCTTCACTTTTCAAAATCTGAAAAACAAAAAAGAGAAGGTAAAATGACTGAATACTGTGGTTTATTTTTTCATCTTTTGTTTTAATGATTATTGCTTCTCTATGGGAATAAGAATATTTACAAACTGTACGGAATGCGCTATTTACAACAGTGCTTATAAGCAGTGTCGAATGTAGGTATAAATTGGGTATTATATGTTCAGAACATGTGATGGAATCATGTCAGGCAAAATTTACTAAACGTTTATTGGTTAGTACAATTTTTCTTTTGAGAATAAAAACATGACAGTTTAGAGGCAAGCTGAAATTAATTTATTAATTAATTAATTATTTGAGACGGAGTCTCTCTCTGTCGTCCAGGCTGGAGTGCAGTGGCTCGATCTTGGCTCACTGCAACTTCTGCCTCCTGGGTTCAAGTAATTCTCCTGCCTCAGCTTCCCGAGTAGCTGGGATTACAGGCATGCGCCACCATGCCCAGCTAATTTTTGTATTTCTAGTAGAGACAGGGTTTTACCATGTTGACCAAGCTGGTCTCAAACTCCTGACCTCAAGTGATCTGCCTACTTCGGCCTCCCAAAGTGTTGAATTACAGGTGTGACTTACTGTGCCTGGCTGGCAACCTGAGATTTAGAAAAGGAATAACTATTTCTAAGGAATTCTGAAGCACATGTCACCAGCAGTTACCTTTAAGAAGAGATTTTTATTGATTTTATGTCCAGTGTAGGAGTTCATTGAATTCTTTTAGAGAAAAAAATCTAAAAGAGAAGTACTACTGCAGGGGAAAAAAGATAATAAAAGGTTTTCAAATGGATGCCCTCGAGAAGCTGTAAAATAGCCTACATATTGTGGCAAGAGATGTGGACCTTTTGGGTTTTATTTGTGATAAGTTCATAAGCTCACATCTTCTATAAAACTTTCATACTTGGTCTAGTTAGCATAGAATTCTCTAAAATCAACAATAAAAAATATGCTGTGGTACAGAATGTTGTCTTTGATACCAACCTTTAGAGAATTTACTTAAAACTTCCTAGTATTTTTTTTAAAAATCACTTTGGTTCTCTGTTCCTAAGCTTTTTATATTCTTTGGTATTTGTAAGCCAAAAGGACCTCTTGGAGCTGACAAGCACCATTTTTCTTGCTGTATGTAGAAGTAGTTTTCTTTATATTTGTCCTGAATTCACTTAGGTTTCCAGAGATACCTCTCATTCTAGAATTCTAAGCTCTTGGATTACAATTCTTTAGTCATTAGCATTTATTATCTTAACTTTGTATTAGAAGAATCATTGTTTTAGTCTACCTATAGCCTATTTCCATTTATTGTCTTTAGTTGTGTTATTTAAATGCAATGATTATGACCTTATAAATTATTCTACAAGAAGCTGCAGAGTGGCTTTGCAGTTCGGTACTGACCATTCTGCATGAATTCCAGCACTTACAACAATGCCAGACGTATATGTGCAATAAATGTTTATTTGAGTTAATGAATTCCTTTAGGACAGATTGCGGTTGTAATATTTTCAGTATTAAGTGACCAAGCATTCGGTACTGATAGTTTAGCTAAACATTCAGGTTTCATTTGAAGCTAATAAACAGACCACTGTGCAATCCAGGAAGACCGGTTTGTTCACTTTCCCGTTCAGTAGTAATTTACTTTTGCAGTTCTGTTTATATAGAGTAAAGGTCAAAGGAAAGGGTGTATTTGAAGCAGTTACAGCAATTGCTTTGCAATAGTGAAAGATTTTCAGTATGCTGATGAAAAAGGGACAATTTAAATGGGATATTATAAAATTTAAACTGTTCTTTTTGTAAACAGCTTTATTGAGGTATAATTGACATCCAGTGAATCGCACGTTTAAAGTGTACAGTTTAATCAGTTCTGACATGTGTACATCCATGGAACTATCATTACAATAAGGATAATGAACATATCCATCACCCCCCAAAATTTGTTTGTATGACTTTGTAATCCTTCCCTTGTGCTCCTTTGCCCCTGTTTCCTGGCAACTATTGATCTGCTTTCTGTTTCTGCTTTCTGTCTCTGTAGATTAGTTTGCCTGTTCGAGGGTTTTATATAAGTGAAATCATACCATATGTACTCTTTTTTGTTTGACTTCTTTCAATCAGCCTAATTATTTTGGGATTTGTCCATGTTGTTGAGTACATCAGTAGTTAATTTCTTCTTAGACATGGTTGTATAGATATGCCACAATTTGTATATCCGTTTACTGTTTTTGTTGTTCTTGACAATGTGTTTACTGTTGATGGCCGTTTGGGTATTTCCAGTTTTGGGCTATTACAAATAAAATCAATCTGAACATTTATATACAAGTCTTTGTATGGACTCTGTTTTCTCTTAGGTAAATACCTAGGAGTAGGATGGATGGGTGTCTGTTTAACTTTTTTTTCAGAACTGCCAAACTGTTTCCAGGTTGTCATTTCCTTTTATATTCCTGCCTGCAGTACATGAGAATTCCATTTGCTCCATGTCTGGAATTTGGTATGGTCGGTCTTTTCACATTATTCATTCTAATAGATGTGTAGAAGTAGCTCATTGTGGTTTTAATCTGCATTTTCCTAATGACTAATGGTGTTGAGCATATTTTCATGTACTTATTTGCCAATACTTGGTAAAGTATCACATTTTTTTATGTTTATTTATTGGGTTGTTTGTTTTCTTATTACTGGGTTTTGAGAGTTCTTTGTGTACTCTGGATATAGATTATCAGATTTATGATTTGTAATATTTTATCTCAGCCTATGACTTACCTTTTCACCCTCTTAACATTCTTTCAAAGAGGAGTTCTTAATTTTGATAAAGTTCAATTTATGAATTTGTTATTTTATGCATTGTGTTTTTGGTGTTATAACTAGGAGCTCCACCTAACCTGAGGTCACAGAAGTTATCGCCTTTGTTTTCTTGTAGGATTTTGATAGTTTTGGGTTTACACTTTGGTATATGGCCCATTTTGACTTAAATTTTGCAATATGGCCCATTTAGATTTAGTTGTTGCATGTGGTGAAAGATGTAGATCAAAGTTCATATTTCTTGCATATGGTCATTTAGTTGTTCCAGCACCATTTGTTGAAATGACTGTTCTCGCTTCATTGAGTTGCCTTTGCATCTTTATAAAAAAATCAGTTGTTCATATATGTGGGTCTATTTTGGCCTCTATTTTGTTTCATTGATCTATTTGTTTGTCTTCACACCAGTACCACACTGTCTTAATTTTTGTAGTTTTGTAATAAGTCTTGAAATCTAGTAGTGTTAGTCCTCCAACTTACTTTTTTATTTTTTTGCAAAGTTGTTTAAGCTATTCTAGGTCCTTTGCATATCCATTTGGAGTTTAGAATCAGCTTCTCAGCTTACACAAAACAGTCTGCTGGGATTTTTGACTGAGATATTGACATTATAAGTCAGTTTGGAGAGAATTGACTTCTTAACATTAAGTCTGAGTCTTCTAAACCATGAACATGTTATTTCTCTCAATTTATTTATATGTTTTAAAATTTCTCTCAGCAGTGTTTTTAAAGTAGAGATCTTGCACCTCTTTTGTCAGATTTATTCTCTAGTATTTTTTAAATTTTCAATATAAAATTATGTGGACTTTTTTGGTGGGGTTTTTAAAAATTATTATTATTATTATTATTATTATTATTTTTGGTGTTTTTTTTTTTTTTTTTTTTTTAGACAGAGGTTCTGTCACCCAGGCTGGAGTGCAGTGGCACAATCTCAGCTCACTGCAACCTCTGCCTCCCTGGCTCAAGTGATCCTAAGTAGCTGGAACCTCAGGTGCATACCAGCACGTCCGGCTAATTTTTTGTATTTTTTGTAGAGACAGGGTTTCACCCTGTTGCCCTGACTGGTCAAGTGATCTGTCTACCTCGACCTTCCAGAATGCTGGGATTACAAGTGTGAGTCACCGTGCCTAGCCGTATTCTGCATCTTTTCTTTGTTTTGTTTTGTTTTGTTTGTTTGTTTGTTTTTGGGACAGAGTCTCGCTGTGTCACCCAGGCTGGAGTGCAGTGACACAATCTCGGCTCACTGCAGCCTCCACCTCCTGGGTTCCACCAGTTCTCCTGCCTCAGCCTCCCAGGTAGCTGGGATTACAGGCACAGGCCACCACATCCAGCTAATTTTTGTACTTTTAGTAGAGATGGGGTTTCACCATATTGGCCAGGCTGGTCTTGAACTCCTGACCTCAGGTGAACCCACCTCGGCCTCCCAAAGTGCTAGGATTACAGGTGTGAGCCACTGTGCCCAGCCATTCTGCGTCTTTTCTAAACTCACTACTACTAGCTTTTTTTGTAGATTTTATTGGATTTTCATAATCATGTTATTTTTTAAATGAAGACAGTTTTACTTCTTCCTTTCTAATCTGAGTGCCTATTACTTATTTTTCTTGCCTTATTGAATTGAGCAGAACCTCCAGCAGAACCTGGAGTGTGTAATGTTGAATAGAAATGGTGAAAGTGGACATGCTTGTCTTGTTCCTCAAGACTAAGTCTTGAGTCTAAAAGACTAAGTCTTTTATTATTAAGTGTGATGTTAGCTGTAGGTTTATTGTGGACTCCTTTATCAGGTTGAGGATGTTCTCTTCTATTCCTAGTTTGCTGAGAGTTTTTATCAGGAATGGATGTTGGATTTTGTTAGAGATTTTTCAGCATCTATTGAGATAATCATATGGCTGTTATTTTTTAATTCATTAACAGGGTGGATTATATTGTGTATTGCGTGGTAAACCAGCCTTACATTCCTAGGATAAACTCCATTTGGTCATGTACCTTTTCTTATGTGTTGAATTTAATTTGTTAAAATTTTGTTTAGAATTTTTGTATCTCTGCCCATGAGGGACATAAGAGCCTCTTGTAGTGTATTTGGTTTTGGTATCAAGTTAATGCTGGCCTAAAAGAACAAGATAGGGAGCATTTTCTCCTGTTCAGTTTTATGAAGGAATTTAGATAGAATTGGTATTACATTTTTCCTTAAATGTCTACTAGAATTCACTAGTGAAGCTATTTGGATCTGATGTTTTCTTTGAGGGATTTTAAACTACAAATTCAATTTTTAAAATAGATCTCTGGTTATTCAGGTTATCTATTTCTTCTTGAGTGAGTTTAGTAGTATCTTTCAAGGAATTTGTCCATTTCATCTAAGTTGTTGAATTTATTGGCTTAAAGTTTTTCTTTTTTTTTTTTTTTTTTTTTGAGACGGAGTCTCGCTCTGTCGCCCAGGCTGGAGTGCAGTGGCCGGATCTCAGCTCACTGCAAGCTCCGCCTCCCGGGTTTACGCCATTCTCCTGCCTCAGCCTTCCCGAGTAGCTGGGACTACAAGCGCCCGCCACCGCTCCCGGCTAGTTTTTTGTATTTTTTTAGTAGAGACGGGGTTTCACCGTGTTAGCCAGGATGGTCTCGATCTCCTGACCTCGTGATCCGCCCGTCTCGGCCTCCCAAAGTGCTGGGATTACAGGCTTGAGCCACCGCGCCCGGCCTAAAGTTTTTCATAATATTCCCCTATTAGCGTAGAATCTATGGTGATGTTGCCTCTCTCACTCCTGATATTGGCAATTTGTGTCTTCTCTCATTTTTCCTGATCAGTCCACCTGGAGGTTTATCAATTTTATTTACCTTCTCAAAGAACCAGCTTTTGGTTTATTGATTTTTCTCGATTTTTCTGTTTTCTGTTTCATTGATTTTTCTACTCTTTTCTTCATTGCTTTCTCTTTTCTGCTTACTCTCTCTGTGGGTATATATAATTATGTAGGGTTTTTTTTTTTTTTTTTTTTTTTTTGCCAAGTTTTTCTAATTTTAAGGGTAAAGTGTAGTTCATTTAAAGTGCTGATTTGAGCTGTTTCCTCTCTAAGACATATAAGACATTGAGGCTCAGAGAAGTTAAGACAGACAGTTAAGATGTGTAGCCTATGTCCTTTTTCTTATAGTGTAATAAGTATGGTAGGGCAAGTAGAGGCGCAGAGGGAATACACAGAATGGTGCTGAGCTTGTGAGGAATGCCATGAGGATACCCCCTTGGAGAAGCTGATGTCTCAGGTATCATATTTTGGTGAAGTCTGTCGATAAATCTATCCAACCAAACCCAAATTATTAGTTCTTTAAGTTTATTTTACATTGACTACAGATCTTCTTGGTTGCTGTGTTGTGAAAAATGAGTTAGAATATGCCAGGAGTAATTCTGCACACAGCTAATGTTCCTTTGGGTTTAATTGACAAATCTACTTTCAATTTCTATTAAGACTGTTTGCAGTGGTCATGGTAACTGTAGCTGCAATAGTTTTGGCAAGTGTTGCTGACAAGATTCTGTTAAAGAGAAGGAAAACTTGGGGGTAGAGTGAGGCGAGATTATTATAAAGATCTACATCAGTATTCCACTGACAATTTAGGCTCGCTTAGTAACAGGTATTTCTCCAACAAACTATTCCTTAAGACAAGTTCTAAGTTTTTTTTAAAAAAAGGATTTTCATCATTAAAAAGTTATAGAATTCTATGATTTTTTAAATAAATGGAGTGAAACCAGCGTAATGTAATAACATCTTCTCAGTGTCCCTGTTAGAAAGTTTGAGTTCCTCTCCCATTTAAATCAAGGTACTATATTTAGGTATTTTGAAAAATACATAACAGCTGTTTGCTGAGAGGCACTAATGGGACCGGTGGTCAATTGTAGGGAAGAAACAAAAGGAGAAAAATAGAGGAGTTATTTTCAAATGGCCATGAGGGCAGAGGGTTTGTATTATTTTAGTTTCTCTTTAAAGGAAAAAAAAGTGCAACCTGAGTCTTTAAGAAAAGAAATTGTGGTTGAAAGAGCAAGCTACTCCTTTGATAGTTTGATTTTCAAAGTTAAAACTTAATGTTGTAGAGGAGAAAACAGCAACTGGGCTAAGCAGCTAGTTTTGTGACAGTGCAAAGACCAGAATCCGGACACTTGAGTCAGGAAACTGGGTTCTAATCCTGACTTTTAATCACAGGCTTAACCTCACCTCTTCACTGGTAAAGTGGAGATGATGATGATACCTTTCTGCCAGTTGGGGGTGAAATGAGAAAATGTGTTAAGTTATCACTCATACATATTTAATATTATTTTGGGTAGGGCATCATTTTCCCCCTCTCAAGGACTCAAGAAAATAATTAAGGGTCATGTACAGATAAGCAGCTATTTACTTTAGAGTTTTTGTGTTTTCTAGAGTAAATCCAACTCACCCACCACATCTACGTTTAGACTTACAGATACTCTTTATTCTAATTAAACAAATGAAACTGAATTTCCATGTGTTTATACTTGCTTTAAAAACCGTTAACTCTTCAGTGTTAAAGATTGGCTCTTCAGTTTCATTTGTTCTCAAACTTTCTGTGTCCAGCAAACAATACCGTGTATTAAAACATGGTATTATTTCTCTTGTTACATGCCTTGGAGTTTAATAATATTCGCATAGTATGTGTGTATGCCTTTTTCCCTTTCATGGTAGGTACTTTAGAACGTGCAGTTTTCTCTATCTGGGGGCATTCTGTTGCGTTAGCTTTAAGGTGAAAGGAGAAAGTGAAGTAGAGCATGTTGAGTGATACCAAGTCTTGAAGTAGAGACCATTTGGGTATCAGCTCCCTTTGCCAGGAGTGCCCTCTCTTCCACATCTCCCTCTCCTTTACAATCTTAATCTTTGAGACTCAGCTTCAGCACTTACTTCCTCTTCTCACAACTTACTGCTGGAGTAAGTTATTCAAAGTGTTGAGGTTTCACTTTATAAACAAAAAGTACTCCATTTGTCATAGGGAATCCAAACCAAAAAAATGAGAATTGTTTTTGTTTATATGCAGTTATTTCCAGCAGTAAGTTGTGAGGAGGACACAAAGGATCCCATTGCTGATCCTTGCCCAGTTGTGTTAAAACCCCTCCCCCTGCACACCTCCTTGCTTTCGCAACAATTTACCCTCATCTAATATTCTTTTCCACACTATGTTGTGATGTCTGTTTTCTTGTCTGACTTCCTAACCTTAAAGTGAGGGAATAGGTCTTACTCATCTCCATATCCCAGCACCCAGCAAAACTTACTCAACTCCATATCCCAGCACCCAGCAAACCTCCTGATCAGGGAAATTGCATTGAATAGGAAGCCTTGAGTTCAATAAAGTTCAGAGAATGATGAGAATATACAATTTATTCTAACAAGGGTATTTCTTCTTCCATATTTGGAGGGGTGATTTTGGGGAGGGTGTTTGTTTTTTCACTAAGGAAATGTCTGAGCTTTAAGAATGAGTTCAGGGATTTCCTTAGTGCCCTTGACAGCCCTTGTGCCTTTACTCAGTGCTGATTAAATTCAGGGACTTTGTGGGACCCTGGAATACACGCATGGATTCCTGTTTCCATTGCTGAAATCAGGAGAAATGGAATCCTGCCGCAGTGTACACTTTTGCATTAGTTATACACACTGGCCAGTTTGCTACAAATATCGTCTGCTTCTAGTGCCTTCATCAAAGTCAATCCAGCCAAGGATTGGCATAAATTAGGTATTGAAATAGAAATGGTTGAAATTGAAAGAGTAGCAGTTTTAAAGAGGCAACTGGCCTCTGTTTCTCTTATCTTTACTGTAGAACAGTATTAAGAGTTTAAGCTCTCTGCAGTCCGGTGAATTTGTAACTTCCCTGTGGGAGAAACTCTGCCTGGTTTCTGGCTGCTGAGACATAGAAACCATGATTTAGTATTGGCTGGGATTGAGGAAAAAAATAATGAAATGACATGATGAAGTGGCATTTGTACTAAAGTATAATCTCCCTACTTCATAGGTGACAGTTTCTTTTCAGAGGGTGCTCTTAACCAGAGTGAAAAAACGTATAAAAATTACAAATGAATTTTGACATGTTATAGAGTGGAGGGTGTGTTTAGGTATGAGGCCAGGCCCTGAACTGAAATTTAGCCAGAAAGACTGAACACTGTGTATTTATTCAGATAGGAAGGACCCCTAAAAGTGTGACTGTCTGGGCTGAGCATAGAATGAGCACTTTCTCTTTCGTTACCTTTTCACCATTTCTAAGGGTTTCTGATAGAGACGTCAGGGAACAACATGACATGATCTCATGTATTCCTGAAATTCATGTTCTCCACAGCAGCAGAAGCACTGGTAAGCAAGTAGACTTTATAAGGAAGCTTATGCAGACTTAGGTAGACTGATGCCTGTACATTTTACACTCAGGCAGGATGAGATGGTGCAGTTCTATGAGTCTCTTCCTGCAGCAGAACCTTAGCTTTCAGATGTATCAATAAATCTCAGTACTATTTGAAGGCTTCATTATTCAAAGTGTTGGGGTTTCACTTTATAAACAAAAAGTATCCCACTTGTCATAAGGAATCCAAACTAGAAAAATGAGAATTGTTTTCATTTATATGCAGTTATTTCCAGCAGTAGGTTGTGAGAAAGGTTTTTAAAACATAGGCATGAGAACCTCAGTAAATTTTATATGAGATCTTTTCCTTTAGGATTTACTTAATGCATGGATCTAGGCATCACAGTCCATTTTCACGGAATAGCTATTCCGTTTATTGGATAGCCCTCCCAATTCGGATGTTTGATTGATCATATCTACGTTTTGTTGGCCTGCCGTGCCAAAGACACTGTAGCTGAGTAGTTAAGAGGACACTTGCACTGAAGCGTATTGACATTTCTGCTTTGTTATCCTTGTAAGAACTTAGGGCTGTCAGGATGCCATCAGTGCCCCTTTCTTGGTCTGATAATTAAGAATGG
The DNA here is from genome assembly GCF_047675955.1 of Chlorocebus sabaeus. Classification (NCBI taxonomy): domain Eukaryota; kingdom Metazoa; phylum Chordata; class Mammalia; order Primates; family Cercopithecidae; genus Chlorocebus; species Chlorocebus sabaeus. The sequence continues at coordinate 13,678,706 of NC_132908.1, forward strand.
AGGGAGTAGATGGAAGTACGAGGCCATCTGTTTAAAAAAAGTAAGTGAACTGATGCCCAGAACTAATGGAAAATTTAATGTTATAGAAGTCAGTAAACTCTTAGAAAGTGAGCATTCTAATTAAGAATGAAAAATGGAACCCGTTATTTCTTTCTTTTGAGTGAAAATAACTGAACTGGTAGAGGCCTTGGGAAGTTCTCGTACTACCCCTTGTACCTCATTGCTGTCTTTTAAATTAGACCAGAGAAGTTTCTCCTTTGTCTCTTTCCTAAATTGTTGATGATATCTTTTATAAAAGGTCATTTGTCAGAAAGGAATGATGTTTACTTAAAAAAAAAAAAGTTACACTTTATATAGCTATGCCCTGATTAGATGTATCCTTCTCTTACGATTTTTTTTTTTTTTTTTTGAGACAGGGTCTCGCTCTGTCGCCAAGGCATCAGTTCAGTGACATAACCATGGCTCACTGCAGCCTTGAACTCCTGTGCTCAAGTAATCCTCCTGCCTCAGCCTTCTGAGTAGCTGGAGCACATGCTACTGTACCCAGCTAATTTTTAAAATTTTTTGTAAAGATGGGGTCTCACCATGTTGCCCAGACTGGTCTCAAACTCCTGGCCTTAAGCAGTCCTCTCACCTCAGCCTCCCAAAGTGCTGAGATGACAGGTGTGAGCCACAGCACCTGGACTCTTACGGGTATTTTAGATTTGTGAAGGAATAAGATGCTGTCCTTTTGTTAATGAAAACTCTAGTACGTATGAACAAATAAGCTTTACTGTTATTATTAAAGTTAAGGTGTTCTTAAAGAGGTAAAGTTAAATGCTGTCATTCTGTCTCTTCACACTAAGAACAAAAGCAAGTGATTGTGAAATATTTCAGTGGGTTGAACCTTAAGGTAGAGCTTGCCTTTCCTAGTATTATAAGGAGCACTTTCCCTAGTTGCTATGGAAACAAATAAGAATTGTTGAAAGTTATGATGTAGATTGTGATACAGATCTGCTGTGAAAGATAGATGTTGCAAACTAAGCCTCTTAATGCTACCACAATGATTTCAAGAACAAATATTTACTGTACGCTTGTGTGTGTGGTAGGTACTGTGCTAGAAACCTGGGAATGGAGGTGAAAAGGCAAGGTTCTCAACCCCATGGAGCTCAGGTTCTCCTGGGTGAATAATAAACAGACACACGGACTAGAGCAGGAGGTAGATAGAATAGCAGTGAGTGCCAGGTGCAGTGGGAGTGCTGTTGAGGGGAGTTGGGGAATGCTTGCAGTGACTTTAGAGGATGTGTAGCAATTTGCCAGTAGAGAGGTGGGACGAAGGTGGTGTTCCTACAAGGGAAACTGCATAGGTAAGGGCTGAGAGGTGAGTTACTTTTTAAATCAGTTCTTTGAAATCACTATACTTCTTCTCACCCATACTGTTAGGAAATATTCGGGGGATCTTAAATTTTTGAATTCATGGGCTGATCGAGTGTAGACTGAATCAGCCTATCAGCTGTTCCACTTGACTGTGTAACTATATGAGTGAGTTATTTAGCCTCTCCAAAACTCATGGGGTTGCTGTGAAGATTAAATGGGAGACTCTCTCTAAAGGGCAGAGCTCAAAGTTTGACATTTAGTAAGCTCTAAGTAAACATAGATTGCTTTTTGGCAGCAACAATATTATCTTCTGGTAATTTTGAAGGCTTTTGTAAGAGTGAGGGTATCATGTTTTAAAAACATTTCCCATGCTTGCTGGATGACAAATCTTGTTTGTAGTAACCTATTGAATACCTAGTATGAGCTCAGTGTTGGGCTAGGACTCAGAGGAATTATACATCGCTCCTGTCCCTAGGCAGCTTCCAACTTAGTTGAGAATGAAAATGGACAAATAGAAAATAAGAGTAGAGTTGTATAAGTGTGCTAAATGGCTGTATACAGGTTTTCAGTATATCACAGTAGTAGTATTGCTTATGTGGCCCATTTACTGTTTTCCAGGAGGTCTAGGCATATGTTACCAGAGAGAGAACAGAACATAGAAATGGCAGGTAAAACCAAAAGAGTTGAAAACTCAGAAAAAAAAATTTAATAGAAAAGAGCTTAGCTGGGTATGGTGGCGCATGCAATTAATCCCAGCTACTCAGGTGGCTAAAGCAGCAGAATCACTTGAACCTGAAGGGTGGAGGTTACAGTGAGCCGAGACTGCTCCACTGCATTCCAGCCTGGGTGACAGAGCAAGAGTCTGTCTCAAACGAAAAAAAAAACAGAAAAGTAGGAAAAAGTCTTTTCTGTGTGGTGGACATGCTGGCCATAAGAGAGAAGCAGTTGCCCCTGTGGTGTGATTCTGGGGCTGCGCCTAGAATCTCTCTCCCATTCACATCTAAGTAATTGAAATTCCATCATTTTGCAGGACCACCAGGAGTAGCCAACCACACATCTGTCATTTTCATTTTAGCACAAAGGGGTTTATCATATTCTTTCCAGACAGTAGTTTTGGACCAGATACAAGGTTTAAGAACACTAAGCATAGAATAAATGGTGAGCACAGTTGGGGAAAGAGGGTGAATGTACTAGAAGACAAACTTCATTTTGGTCTCTAGGACACTCTCCAACAAATAGTTCAAGAACCAATTCTGCATGACTGCCATGTGCTAGCTACTGTGTTAGAAAGTAGGGATAGATGCACAGGTGAAAGGATGAGCTCCTCCACCTCAGTGAGCTTTAGGCTTATGGATAGATGAAAAGATAAAGATAAACAGATAAATGTAATGCACATGGGGAACAGTTGCTGGAGAGGAGGATACAGGGTCAGCATACCCAGTGTGAGGTACACCAAGAAAGAGGGCACAGTAGGCGTTGTTAGGATCTCTAGAAGACATACCTACCTTTGGTTTAACACCGCTTTAGGGTCTTCTCCAAGTGTCTAATCCCAGGTAAGGACAGGAAGACCTGAACTTTTGTTTCAGATATTCGCCACCCCTGCCTTCTATTCCCATTGCTGCTTCTCTACCAGGGACCCCTTTTCTGCAGTGGGTCCAGGCCACAGCAGTTGACTGTGGTTCTTCCAGGGTTGGTGCTTACAGTAAATTGAGCTAACAATTTCTACCTGGCTTCAGTCTTTAGACCGGGGTCACATGCTTCTGGGACCCCTGGATTTGAAAGAACTGCTGGGCCCGATGCTAGATGCTATGAAGGAGTAGTATTAGGGTGGGTTAAAGAACATTCAGGAAATGGAATTACTTACAGTTTTGCGTGTCTCTGTTGCTCTTTCCTAGACAAAACAAGTATATATGGCGTCGTCTACCACATGTGAATCTTGAATATTTGAATAAGGTGAACTTTTAGCATTCAGGAAAGAACACTGTGAGGACCTGAGGTTGAGTTTCATTGTAAGCTTAAGTTCATTTAACAACCCTTGATAGAACATTTCTAAATGCATAGTAGTAACATACTGAATTATGCAGGGAGATAATTTAGAGCCAATAGACAACATAATCATCTCTCTGGCTGTGTACATGCTAGCTGTTAAAATCAATATGTGAGAGATGGTCAAGTAAGCTAACTGCTGGGGAACTTGGCCACTTTGTATAAGTTTGGAAAGTATTATTTAAGACTTGTACCCCAGGAGGTTACTTCTCTCTCCCTTTGGATTAGAGATTCTGGATCCTTTTTATTTTTATTTTTAAAGAGAATGCTCAGTTATTTCTGAGAATAGAAAATAATTAAGTATTATTAGAGTTAGATTCTGAAAAGCTGTATTTATTAGTGAACTTGGTATGTGTGTGTTTATATGTTTTAAGCAAAACGATTTCATGATGTTAGCAGCAACTTCACCAACAAAGAAAACCTTTCCCCCATCATCTCCCCTGCCAAATACAGTAGCTTGATATTTGGGACTTTTAAGGCCAGAAGTGTTAATGTCTGTTATTACTGGAAGCAAATGTGCACCCCTCTATCGTAATTCGAAAATTATATAATCCATTTTAAACTTTGTACCCATTTCTATTTTATTCGTCATTTTTTCTATTTCTGGCTTGATTTAAATAGTAAAATTATTAGAAGAAATTGTTTGATCTTTAAAGGATTTAAGGCTTACCTGTCTGAAGGCTTAAATATAATTTCTTCATTGTTTCTTAGCAATTTCTATAAAAATATGGTATTATTTTTATACAGGAAGCTGAAAAAGCAGGCTGTTCCCAAGGAAGCTGTTGTGTAGTTCCTTCCTTTCTAAAGTTTAAGCTCAATGCTTTTCCTCACTCTAAGTTCAAGGGCTTAGTTTACACGCATAAAAATAAACTGAACAGCACCTGCCACTTAGTCACAAAAGAGAGTATCTCGAAGCCACTAAGCAAACAGATGTACTCAGTTTGTTTTTGAGATGCTTGAAGTGTGTGGTTTAAAAAATTTTTTTTAATTTCAAAATGAATAGTATGAGGAAATCACGAAGAAAACATAAACCAAAAGGTCAGGTTTGATACCTGAATTGGGTACATTTTAATTGCAGAATTGTCATCACTGCAGGTACTGGTACTTAATACGTTCAAATAGTTCAGTACAATCCACTCTAAATAGCTATTTTAATATGGACAGTTTGCCAAAGTCCATGGTACCTTGTTAAAGTCCTTGTTGACACTGATGGAGAAAATGAGATAACCAAGTTGTCCATTTTTATTTAGTATAAGTAATTGTCCCTGGTTACCATAAGAACCGTGGATGCTATGTTTATGTAAACTTCTTTCAAAGTTCTGAAGTCAGTAGGAAATTATCTAGAAACTCCTGTTTTATTCATGAATGTTGCCTGTAAAGAAATGTAGAGGCCTTGCTAAAAATTATAGAGTACTTCTTGTTATCAGTAGAGTACTGTGAGCTGACAGTATAAAGAATATCAAATACAAATTCCAGTGTTTGCCAGGGAACCATGCACATGGCTCAAGATTTTCATCACAAATGAGCAAAACAGCATCTTAAATTCTGTTCCTGAGTCAGAAAAGGAGAGGAAGAAGGAAACCATAAGGATCAATATGGTTTGCCCTTTAATCTCAAAATCATTTTAATGACCCTTAGAGTGGAGCTTGTGTCTTATTTACTCTACTACCTTGAATTATAGACTTACTAGAAAGATCAAAACAGTGTCTGGAGAAGTCTCAAAGTCTGAGCTGGGCTCCCTGTGAAGGGGCAAGGCAAGCTTATCTTCAGGAAGGTCGTGGGGTAAAGCCAGACCAGCAGCCTTGAAGCCCTGGTGGCCAAGAGCTAACCCTTCTGGACCAGATATGTGCAGAGGCCAAAACCACATGGCTGGTTCCCTGATACAGTTTTTGTCAGTGCGAGTTTAGCCCCTAGGGTCGGGGTGGGCAAGCAGGAAACTGAGAATGGGTCCTGTAAGAGGCAGTAGAGTAGTGAAGGATCTCTGAAGGCAGGCAGGGAGGTAGGGTTCTAGTGCCAGCTCTGTCAGCAACTAGTTTTGTGACATTAGACAAATCTCTTCATGTCTTTGGGCCTCACCTTCCTCCTTTATAAACTGGGGGAGCTGAATCCCATAACCTCAGAGATCCTGGCCCCGTTCAGCTTCAAAGTGCTGTGATTCCATGCTCTCTACCGGTACAGCACCATGCCTTCCATTTTGCAGCAGCCACACCACCCTCTCCTGGAATTTCGGCTTGAAACTCATCCACAGCATGCCATCAGTCACCAGGTTCTGTCCATTTTTTCTCTAGGAAATGTCTTGTCTTTTTCCTTTCTCCTCCTCACTGCTCCACGTGAGACCAGGCTTTGGTTATATTTGTCAGGATAACGACCTCACCCTCTTGCCTTCCACCCTTTCTCTGTCCCAAGGCCCCAAACTCACGCCTATTCCCAGCGCGAATCCCTTCTTTACCATCCTGTCCCGCCCCATCCCATGCTCTGAATCTCATCTCCTTTAAACACGACTTCTATCATGAGCATTTTCTTGCTCAGAAATCATCAACCTGCTCTGTGGTTTTTTAAGATCCTCTGTAATCTGATCCCACCCTATCTATCTAACTTTGTTTTCTCTTTCTAACACACCCTGCAGTGTAACAATACCAATTTTCTACTGTTTATATAAGCATTCCATGTTTTTTCCTACTTCCGTAACTTCCTTTGTTTCTTTCGCCTAAATAACTTAGCCTATAAATTTAAGAAGAGATAGTATAACTGAATAAAGTTCTGCAGATTGGAGGTGCAGGTAGTAGAAGGAGAGGTGGGGTTAACCCTAGAAAGAAGAAAAGGACATTTGGGAGGCAGGAGGGAAAGACAAGTAGATGTTAAACATGCAGAGATTTTGAGTGGGAGAGAAGGAAGTTTTAAGAAGCTTACTCACATCAAGTGGCCTTCGCCCTTAATAAAATAGAAGCCAAGCTTATCTGCTCAGTGATGAGGGATGGTGCTTGGTCTTGAAGGAAGTAGAAAATCCCCACTTGCTGTGGACATAGAGGTGAACATTCACTAGAGGTGAATAAAGGACTTAAGAAACATTGAGAATCCAGTTGAAGTTACTTAACGTGAATTTGGTGGACTGATTTCAGTTTTCTGGATGCGCTCAGTGGTGCTTGGCTTCAAGGACCTGGATGGGCAAACCGAGAGTTGGGTATTGGTATTGCTGAAGTGGCTCTATCCCCTCCACCACCCGCTGCCAGCTTCTAAACTAGATGAAGAGGCAAACAAGAGGGAGGGGCTGACTAACCCGGAAGAGGGAGGTGCTGAAGCCTCAGAGAGGTGCTGTGTCCATTCATCCTTCACTCTCCGGTTCCCCCTTTTTCTCGGTCCCGTGGTGCCTCTTTCCTCCTTTCACCCTCACTTGATGGCTTTGCTTCCAAATGCTGAAAACACAGAAGCAATGAGAAGAGAACATCTGCAGGCTCCACTGCCCCACCCACCTGGGTGTGTGCTTGTGTTCACCTGTCCTGCCATATGGTGGCTGGGCGCTCTCAGCTCCCGTCCATAGCGCTCATTCTTACTGGGTACCATGCCCTCTGACCTCTCAAGGGCATTGCTTCACTGATTTGTGTCCTCCCACCCCATCAGTTCTTCACTGTCAAGGGCAGTGTGGAGTAGGTGCAGAGTGGGATGTAACAGGTATAAAGAAACAGTGGGGTTTGAATGAGTGACCCTGAAGCAGAAAGAGCAAGAGCCCATATCAAGGGAGGTAGGAAAGGAAAAAGGTGGTAGGATCAATGGTGTGGAGACCCTGGTGGGGTTAACGGATTGTTGGATCCAGAATTTGAGAGAGAGCTAGGAGGGAGTGGTCAGAGGTAGGTGCGTGAAACTGGAGATCACGGAGTGTTCCTGATTTAGGGAATGATCATGAGGTGAGGAAGGGTGGGTGAGGGGGTTCAAAAGTAGGAGATTCAAAGCTCAGGGCTCCAGAGAGCTGGCAGGAAGAGTGGTTTGGAAACAACAGTGATGAGCTGGCAGGCCTCCAAGCCTAGTAAAGTAGGAGGATTGTGAGAGGCAAAAATCACCACCACTTAAAAGAGCTGCAAAGGAAGCAGTGTCTTCCGGGTGAGAGCCAGGTTTCCCTGCCGCTTCTCTTATTCCACCACAGTCTGTTCTTCACATAGAAGTCTGATGTTTTCATCTCTATCTGTCCAGGCCTGTGTGACCTGACCCTTAGCTGAGTTTGCTGTTTCTGCTCCAGGCACTGGCCTGCTTGGTGTGCCCAGTGCACCAGGAATATTCTTGCCTTGGGGGCCCTTTGCACTTGCTATTGCCATCCAGCACTCATTCTCCAGGTATCTTTATAGCTTGCTCCCTCACCTCCTTCTGGTTTGTGTTCCAGTGTCTCCGTGGACAGAAGTGTCAGGGCTTCTCTGGCCACTCTATCTGAAATGGCACTCCTCTTGCCATGCACTCACAGCCCCTTTTCCTGCCTTAGTTTGTTCTTCAGCACTTACCACGATTAGACAGTATATATTTTACTTACTTACTTATTGGTATATTCCACGAGGGCAGAAATTTCTGTCTAGGTTATCATGTCTTTGTTTTTTAGTTTTTATTTATTTATTTATTTATTTTGAGATGGATTTTCACTCTTGTTGCCCAGGCTGGAGTGCAATGGCATGATCCCGGCTCACTGCAACCTCTGCCTCCCAGGTTCAAGCCATTCTCCTGCCTCAACCTCCCGAGTTGCTGGGATTACAGGTGCCTGCCACCACACCCAGCTAATTTTTGTATTTTTAGTAGAGATGGGGTTTCACCAGGACAGCCAGGCTGGTCTCAAACTCCTGACCTCAGGTGATCCACCCGCCTCGGCCTCCCAGAGTGCTGGGATTATAGGCGTGAGCCACTGCGCCCAGCCTATGTCTTTATTTTTTTAATTGCTTTTTCCCTGCACCTAGCAGAGAAATTGCCAAATAGCAGATGTTTACAAATATGAGTTGAATGTAGAATGAACGAATGAATGGATCAGTGAAGAGATACAGGAGGCCTAAAGGAGGAGGAAATTATTTATTCGCAGGTCGTTTCAGAATTCAGGATCTAGAGTGGGTGTAGGATGTGATTGTTATTGTGGGAGGTTGAAGTGGAGAGAATGGGATTGTTCCTGTTGTTGAGGAAGTTGAGTTACTGGGACATTGGATAATTAGAAGGAATTCCAGCTCCCAGCACGATGGCAGGAGATGACATGGAGAGAAAAACTACCAGTCAGGCCCATAATCGTTAAGGAATTTAGGAGGGGCTGGGCTGGGTGATCAATAGAGAACTCTTAACAAAAATTGGAGAAGGGGGATGGTTTTTTAAAAAGCATGTCCACAAAGAAAATAGCAGTTGTGAGGTGTTGCCCTCTCCCTACATCAAGCTTGTTTTTTTCCTTAAATTTTCCAGGTACATTTAGTTAAATGTAAACTCTTGGTTTTATAGGTCTCTTGAATTTTTAAAAAAATAAAGAAATATTACATACATAGAACTAATGTGTCAATGCTAGTTTTTAAAAGTCTGTTACTCTGACATGGGATACCAAGAGCCTGTCAGTAAAAATAGTTGCTATGGATTACCAGTTCCTTTGGATCTTTAGGGTCAAGTACTAGTAATTGCTTCTCAAACTGTAATAGGTTCAAAATATAGACTATGGTTTATACTGATATATTTGTGGTTGGAAACTTTAATGTTGCCAATGTCTTCCCAATTGACATCTGAATATCTCAGTTATGCTTCTGGTAATTTTATTATTTTAAAATGCCCTGCCAGACCATAGTGCTTTACAAAGTTGGCAGCATATTGCTGATGACCTAATTTATTATTTGGACTCATTGTAAATGTTCTAAATGTTTCAATATAGAACTATTCCTTTTACCCGTTTGAAGAACATTTTAGGTATGTTTTAATACATGGAAGGATTATTTTCTTCTAGCCCAAATAAGCAAAAAACTTTTTAAGTATGTATTTTCAATCTCAATTCCCACATTTATTCTATTTTTAGGTTCCAGCTACCTTCCAGAACATCAGAAAGAGTAGTCCAATTTCAAATAGGATTTCTTCTGGGTAAAAGCTCCTTTCCTGCCTGCAGTTAAGGCTGCATTCCACCATGCTTGTGCTGGCTCTGAGCTTCACTGAGTTTTGCCTCCCACCCTCAATTTCAACCATTATTTTATCCTGTTCTCTGGTTTGCTTCAGTTCAGTTTCTTTCTCTCTGTAGTTTTTTTGGACCAGTAATTTCTAATTATTATCCTGTAGGTCTCAGTTTAAATGTTGCATTTTCAGGGAGGTCTTTGTAGATTGCTTTCTAGTGCATTGGGTCCCCGCTGCTGTGTATTGTCATCACTGTGCTTTCCCATCATAATATGTTACATCTTACTGTAATTATATGCTTCCTGTCCAAATCCATAGCTTCCAAGGGGCTATCTGGCTACCTTGTCTGTCTTGTTAATCGCTATATTTTCAGCACCTAGAATAAATAGTGCCTGGCACACAGAAAGCTCTTCATAGATATTTTTTGAATGAAAGGATGAATGAATGAGAGTGAGTCCTGGATTCTTCCTCCTTGCCACCACAGCCATGGCTAGTGACCACTTAATGTAAGTATTTGCAGCACTTGACACAAGTATGGAAAGGATCAGGTCTCCTCTACTGGGAAAAGTCCAGTGCTAACAGTTATTGGGAGGATGACCTCAAGTCATTTTCAGCGCCACACTGACACTACTTGGAATTATGCTACTGAGGGGAGGATCTGGTTCTTGCTACACATTGTACCTACTCTTTCTTCTGAGCAGCAATGTCAGGAGGAGGAATTATCAACTAAATAAGTAGATTTTTGTGAAATATATATATTTTTAGTTATTTCCCCAAATCCTACTACTTCAAATCTGCTATCATTACATTGCCAAATTTCTGGGTTTTTAAGGTAGAGTTCCAAAAAATTAATCATGTGTTATCTGGATGTTTCATACTGTAAGCAAGCATAGTGACAGATAAATATTTTGAACAAGTAATCATTCAGTAACCTAATTTGCCCTATTTAATGTAGTTTGATAAAAGTTTATTCAGCACCTTGTACAGGTCCTCAACACCTTTTCTTTTTTTTTTTTTTTTTTTTGAGACGCAGTCTCGCTCTCGCTCTGTCGCCCAGGCTGGAGTGTAGTGGCTGGATCTCAGCTCACTGCAAGCTCCGCCTCCCGGGTTTACGCCATTCTCCTGCCTCAGCCTCCCGAGTAACTGGGACTACAGGTGCCCGCCACCTCGCCTGGCTGGTTTTTGTATTTTTTAGTAGAGACGGGGTTTCATCGTGTTAGCCAGGATGGTCTCGATCTCTTGACCTCGTGATCCGCCCGTCTCGGCCTCCCAAAGTGCTGGGATTACAGGCTTGAGCCACCGCGCCCGGCCTCAACACCTTTTCTTAAACTCTGCAGCCCAGCTGCATTTAAAATACAGGTTTTTTTGAATTTTAAAAAGATGACATGTACTACCCAATGAAGTTTGGGGCAGTACCCCATAATCAAACATTAATATTTCTGCCTTGAAATAGTCACACTAAATAGGAAATGCACTACAAATAGCCTCAAATCAGCTCAGATTCTGATTTTGCTGCATATAATTCTGGTCAGGTTGAGCCACAGATGAATTATGAAAAAACTCCCAGTTTTAGACTTTTGGGTCTTTGGAGTTACTTGCAGAGAACTGTAATAAGTGCACATTGTGTTGTGATGATTCTACTGTCTGATCCTCCCTTGCGTGCTTCCCCTCCCCTCCATGCTCTGGGCCACCATTAGGACAAGCCGTGACTGTCACCTGGATCACAGGGGCCTCCTCCCACTCTATCTCCTTGCCTCTTGTTCCTTAGCAATCCAGTCTCCAGAGTAATTGGCCTAAAACAAGTTTGGTTCATATTGCTCCTATTTCTAAATCCTTTCATTGACTTCTTACTGCTCTACAGATGGGGCACACATTTCTTAACCCATCATACAAAACTCATTGTAATCTGGGCCCATTTTACCTTTCTAGCCCTTCAATAGCCACTCCTTATTTTTTTTACTTGCAAACATATATCTTCTGTTCCATAGTCCTGCTTGCCTATTGACTGTACCTTCTGTCTGAAATAGCTTCTTTATCCTGCCTCCATCCTCACGTCCCTTTTCTAACTCATCTATTTTTCAGGTCTTGGATTAGATTTCACTTCCAGGGGAACCTTTCCACTCCTAGTTCTAGATTAAGTACGCTGCCTTTGTGTTTGGGCAATGTCTTATGCTCCTGTTGCATTGTGATATAATTATATTACTAATTCTCTGGGGCAAGCATCTCAGCCTTAGCACAATTAACTTTTTTTTATATGCTTATTTCATGACCTGGTGTTTAACACCCTCCTGAGCCTCTGACACTTGACCTGCTGTGCGTCTCACACTTGGCCTCTGACATTTGCCTTGCTTTAGCAGTCAGCTTCTAGACGTGGTTCTAAATAATACTTACCAGATTTCTCCACCTTGGCACTATTGACATTTTAAACTGGGTAATTCTTTGTTGGTGGTGGGGGTGGGGTGAGGCAGGGGTGGTCATTGTAAGCACCATTGTAGAATGTTTAGCACATCCCTGATCTCTACCCACTAGATGCCAGTAACCCTCCTTCCTATTGTGACAACCAAGAATGTCTCGAGACATTGTCAGACATCCTCAGGGGTGGGGAGGCACAGTCACCCATGTTTGAGATCTACAGGTCTAGAAGGAAGGCTCTTTGAGGAAGGGGCTGTGCTTAAGGGCATCTTCATATTCCTACCTTGGCACACATGGGTCACCTTAATCATATTGAATTAAATTAATAAGGTGGGAAGGAGGGTACTGGGCAAGGAAAGGGATGGATAGACAGGTCTAGCTCAGCTCTCTCGGGACATGGCATGTGAGAATATATAGCAAATGATTTTCAAGGGATTGAGGTACCATACTTAAGGGGATCAGACTCTGTTCTTCTCTTTGAATAACTACTCCTTTTGCCTTTGGGCCATCCCCCAAGGAATTATTTCGTCCCTTAGAGTTACAGGCCACAGAATCTCATGATCTGCTGGAGGCTGCCTTAGAATCAACCAGGAAGCATTTGTTAAAGCACTGTACAAATAATAGGCACAGATAAGAATCACAAGCAGTCCTTGCCCTCGAGGTGCTCCCAGCGCAGTGAGAAAGACACTGGTGGATTTTGCCTGTCTGTCCAGAAGACCCTTACATCCTTCCTTTCCTGGCACATTCCTACTCCTCCTATCCAGTCTTGATCAGGCCTTCCTAATATATGGTCCCATAGCATCTATTCTTTTCCTTCACTGCAGTTTTCACAGTTTTAATCATATAGTTTTTTCTGTGTTTTACTTAAATGTTTCTATTCCTTGAGACTAAGTTCAATGGAGAAAGGGACAATGTCTGTTGTGTTCATTTATGTTTCTCCAGCTCCTGGCACAAAAACTGGCACATAGGCATTAAAAACATAATTTATAGACAAATAAGAATGCTTGTGGCTGTCCCTCCTAGAACATGGATTCCAGTGGAGAAGATGGTGCCAACTGCAGTGTTCAGTTCTGTACCAAAGGGACAGGAAAGTGCATGGTTGGTTTTGGGAGTGAGATGGAGAATAATCTGGACTAGAAGTACATGGGATGACTTTATAGGGAAAAAAAAAAGTTAGAAAATCAGGAAGACTGGACAGGAAAAAAGAAAAGCCATTCATAGGTTTAATATAAAGAGACAACCATTTTGGTAGATTTCAGCCTCTTCCCCCTTTTTCTCTTTCTTTAAAAATATGTTACTTCATACTTTGAAATATTTCATGAATACAGAAAAACATAGAGAATAATATAACCTCCACCTAGCTTAGTCAAATCTTAACATTTTGCTACTTTTGATTTACATTAAAACAAAAAATGATAAAAAATAAAATGGAACATTGCACATAGAGTTGATTCTCCCTGTGTGCCTCTCCCAGAAGGCATTTCCCCATCTTCTTTTTTTTTTTCTTTTTTGTGAGACAGGGTCTCATTCTGTCACCCAGGCTGGAGTGCAGCAGCATGATCTCGACTCCACCTCCCAGGCTCAAGTGATCCTCCCACCTCAGTCTCCTGAGTAGCTGGGACTACAGGCACGCACCACCACACCCAGCTAGTTTTTGTAATTTTTTTTTTTTTTTATAGAGATGGGGTTTTACCATTTTGCCCAGTCTGGTCTTGGACTCCTGAACTCAAGCGATCTGCCTGCCTCAGCCTCCCAAAGTGCTGGAATTACCAGCGTTAAGCCACTGTTCCAAACCTCCCCATCTTCTTTCTGCAGAAGAACCGCCATCCTGAAGTGTGCATTTGTCTCTCCCATGTGAAAAGATGCGGGGGTCTGGCATGGTGGCTTAATGCCTGTCATCCCAGCACTTTGGGGAGACTGAGGGGCCGATTGCTCGAGCTCAAGAGTTCAAGACCAGTCTGGGCAACGTGGCAAAACCCTGTCTCTACAAAAAGTACAAAAATTAGCCAGATGTCATGGTGCATGCCTGTATACACTATTGAGAGAGAGAGAGAGATAGTGTAAGTATTTACATATATATATACACACACATATATATAAAAACTGTATATTATTTGTATATTATTAAAACAATTACTTGGTTTGAAGATTTTGAACTTTGCATAGTAGGGTATCATACTGTATATGTATTTCTGCGGATTGCTTTTTTCATTTAGCCTTTCGTGTGAGATTTAGCCATGTAGATGTGTGTAGCAGTAATTCTTTCAGTTTTGTTGTATGATATTTTAGGACTATACTAGTTTATCCGTTCTTCTGTCAATGAGAGGTTTTTGTTATTTTCAACATTGTGGTACATGTCTCGTGCATGTTTGACAGCTTCTCTAGGGTTTGTACTATTAAAAGAAAAACCTTAGACAAATTAAATATAATAGAATTTAATTGAATGAAGAACAATTTGTGGATCAGGCAGCCCTCAAAGTAGACTAGGATTAGAGAAGCTAGGATTAGTGTAGTCATGTGGTTGAAGATTTATGGACAGAAAAAGAAAAGTGCCATACAGAAAATGGAAGTGAGGTACAGAAACAGTCAGATTGATTATAGTTCAGTGTTGGTCTTATTTGAATATAGTTTGACAGTTGACTGCCTCTGATTGGCCGAAACTAGGTGATTGGCGCAAGAGTAGGTTATAGTTTGTTTTTTGTATTTAGCTAGGTTATAGTTTCTTATGTATGGAGAAACCTTTAAGCTGAATTTAAAATATGTAATGAGGCAGGTTTAGACTAAATTAAATTTAGTAGTTTTTGCCTTTTGATCAGTCTCAAAATTTCACTTTTGAGAGATTGACCAAAACTTTAGGCATTAGTGTCACTTTGGTTTTAAATTTTACTAGGAAATAGTAGACCAGTGGACTTTGCAAGGTGCAAACAAGGACTGCAGATAATATTTTTTTTAAGGGTTAGAGTAGAGGGAACCTTTTTTTGTTGGAATTTTTTGTTTATAGGAGAAAAACAAAATCTGGTCTGTTTTAAACTTGTTGTTTTTTTTAAGTTTTAGTTTGATTATGTCATATTTAGTATAAGTGATTGTATTTTGGTTGGTTTGGTCTGTTGGGGCTTAGTGTAGGAGTTTAGTCTAAAATAATGGCCTTGCATAGCAGCTTTAGGCTAAACTGAATTTAACAGCACCTGCAGGTGGAACAGCTGACATACAGGGTCTTACATTTCCTCAGCTTCGCTGGACATTGCCAGATCATTCTCCAGAGCAGCTTTGAGGTTTCGGCTCCTGACAGCACTGTCTCAGAATTCCTATTGCTTCATGTTCTTGCCAAGACTTGGTACTGTCAGACTTTCAAATTTTTGCCTATGTGAAATAGTACATTTCCTTTATTTCTAGTGAATTTGGGCATCACTTCTTATGTTTATTTGGCTGTTTCCATTTCCTCTTTTGGGACTTGTCAGTTTTTCTTTTGTATTTTTTTCTTATGTATGTTTATATCCTTATATATTTCAGATTAACCTTTTGTTGATATTTTCCATTTCCTGTTTTCCATATTTCAAGTATGTTCTCCATGGTGGCTTATCTTTCCACTTTGTGGTATGCTTTGTTGGTTGCCAATTTCACATTATAATCAAGTCATACTCGTCAGTCTGTTCATTTATGGTTAATGCTTTTTGCATCATGTTTAGTCCCTCCGTTCTTTAAGTACTTTGGGGTCATAAAGAGATCCTACCATGTTTTCTTCTAAAAGTTTGTTCTGTTTTTTTTCAGTATAGGTCTAATCCATGTGCAATTTATTTTTGTATGTGCATATAAGATAGGGAAAATTTTCCATGTGAATAAACTGGTTGCACAAGCCATTGTCACTGATTGCATAGTCTATCTTTTTCCTCTCTGATTTGTGATGCCACCTTATCACGTATTCAGTTTCCTGAGTATACATGGGCTGCTTCATTTTTTTATAATACATTCTTTTAAAATAATGTATGCTTGTGTCACTTCCACACTATGTTAATCACTGTGGCTTTGTATATTGATACATTATCCAAGGCCCTGTTAAGAACCTTGAGTGGATGGTTATGATTGGAACTTAGTGTGTGGGAGATAGAGTAGTGGGTGGTTGTGCTAGGAGAGTAGGTGGACTTGATTTTGTGGAGGGCTTTGAGGAGAACTTTGAGGACACAGGTTAGGTCTGTCTGTGGGACCATGGGTCACTGGGTGCTGGTAGATACAGGGCCTGGGCTGTAATCTTGCAGCAGCAGTGAGTGGTTTTTTAAAAGGAGATTTTGGGTCTCAAGAAGTTGTTTGTGCATTCCGCATAAACTCATATGTAGGTGTAATGTATTTTTTCCAGAAGTCTTTTAACTCTTCTTTAAACTGTTGCTCACTTAAAACCTCACCTCAAACTTCTCTTACATCAGAAAGTCTTTAAAACTGGTTATTATGAGTCTTCTTTGCTTTGGTGTTATAGTCTTCATTTGAAAGCTGGTTCTTAGCATTGTTGTTTTCTTTTTCAGTTAATGTGTGTGTGTGTGTGTGTGTGTGTGTGTGTGTGTGTTTTTACATTGAGCGTTAGGCTTATTTTTTCGCCTTTCTACTTTGTACTGAATTGAATCAGAAAAAAAATGAATACTATTTTTAAGTGCCATTATTCTTTTGAAGAAAAGCTTCCATTTAAAATGTTTGTCTAAACTGTAAGGGGTTTCTGTCAACCACTCCTGCTTCTGCTGAGAATGAGTAATATGACCTTTTTTTCTGTTTTAAAGAACAAGAGCGATGTCACGATGCTCCAAGTGTATGTTGTTGTATTCCTTACTTTGGTGACGTTTGAACTCTTATTAAGTAGAGTTGAGTCAGTAAAAATTAAATAACTTAGAAAAAATTGACTACTGCTTAGATTCTTAAGCTCTTATGAAAACTCTAGTGCTTCTGTTGGTGTTTGAAAAGGAGGTATTAAAAGAGATGCAGAATGAGGGGAAAAGCCCTGAATGTGTTTTTGTTTTTGTTTTTTTCAAATTGGAAATGTCTTTATTCTCTTTGCAGACTGTAAAGGTAGCACATGCTCGTTGTAAAAATTTGACGCAATACCAAAGGGTATAGAGTAGAACTCCCCAGTAGAGTTTTCTGCAATGATGGAAATGTTCTATTCTGTACCATCAGTATAGTAACCATTAACCATATGTGGCCGTCAAACCCTTAAAATGTGACAGGTGCAATTGTAGAACTGAATTGTTTATTTTAATTTAATTGTAATTGATTTGTATTTAAGTAGACACGTGTGGCAAGTAGCTACTGTATGGTATACTCAGAGATAGCCAGCTGGGTGTGTACATTCTCTGTCACTCTCTACCAGCCTCCTGACTTTCTTCTCTCTTTGACCTCTGCTCTGTCCCTTTTTTCTCACCTTCTCTCTCCGTTGCTTTGGCATGCAGCCTGCCAGCCTGCCTCCACTCTGTCCCTGCCTGCCCCGTTCTTTCTCTTGTTCTTTCTGTGTAAATGTTATATATATACACATAGGACATTCTGTTCAGCAGTTAACTTTTTCTGTTTAATTATGTATCATGGACATTTTCCCCTTGCAGTACATATAGATCTTTTTTTTTTCTTTAAGTTATAGCATAATTTCAGTGGAATTTATGTACCAACATTTATTTTATTTTTTTATTATACTTTAAGTTCTGGGGTACATGTGTAGAACGTGCAGTTTTGTTACATGGGTATACACGTGCCATGGTGGTTTGCTGCACTCATCAACCCATCACCTACATTAGGTATTTCTCCTAATGTTATCCCTTCCTTAGCCCCTGCAACAGGCCCCAGTGTGTGATGTTCCCCTCCGTGTCCATGTGTCCTCATTGTGCAGCTCCCACTTACAAGTGAGAACATGCAGTGTTTGGTTTTCTGTTCTTATGTTAGTTTGCTGAGAGTGATGGTTTCCAGCTTCATCCATGTCCCTGCAAAGGACATGAACTCATCCTTTTTTATGGCTGCATAGTATTCCATGGTATATATATGCCACATTTTATTTATCCAGTCTATCACTGATGGACATTTGGGTTGGTTCCAAGTCTTTGCTATTGTGAATAGTGCCACAGTAAACATAAGTGTGCATGTATCTTTATAGTAGAATGATTTATAATCCTTTGGGTATATACACAGTAGTGGGATTGCCAGGTCACAAATAGTATTTCTAGTTCTAGATCCTTAAGGAATAGCTACACTGTCTTACACAATGGTTGAACTAATTTATACTCCCACCAACAGTGTAGAAGCGTTCCTATTTCTCCACATCCTCTCCAGCATCTGTTGTTTCCTGACTTTTTGATGATTGCCATTCTAACTGGCGTGAGATGGTATCTCATTGTGGTTTTGATTTGCATGTCTCTAATGACCAGTGATGATGAGCATTTTTTCATGTTTGTTGGCTGCATAAATGTCTTCTTTTGAGAAGTGTCTGTTCTTTACCCTTTGCTCACTTTTTGATGGGGTTGTTTTTTCTTGTACATTTAAGTTTTTTGTAGATTCTGGATATTAGCCCTTTGTCAGATGGATGGATTGCAAAAATTTTCTCCCATTCTGTAGGTTGCGTGTTCACTTTGATGATAATTTCTTTTGCTGTTCAGAAGCTCTTTAGTTTAATTAGATCCGATTTGTCAATTTTGGCTTTTGTTGCCATTGCTTTTGGTGTTTTAGACGTGAAGTCTTTGCCCATGCCTATGTCCTGAATGGTATTGCCTAGGTTTTCTTCTAGGATTTTTATGGTTTTAGGTCTTACATTTAAGTCTTTAATCTATCTTGAGTTAATTTTTGTGTAAGGTGTAAGGAAGGGGTCCAGTTTCAGTTTTTTGCATATGGCTAGCTAGTTTTCCTAGCACCATTTATTAAATAGGGAATCCTTTCCCCATTGCTTGTTTGTGTAGCTTTGTCAAAGATCAGATGGTTGTAGATGTGTGGTGTTATTTCTGAGGCCTCTGTTCTGTTCTATTGGTCTATATCTCTGTTTTGGTACCAGTACCATGCTGTTTTGGTTACTAGCCCTGTCATATAGTTTGAAGTCAGGTAGTGTGATGCCTCCAACTTTGTTCTTTTGGCTTAGGATTGTCTTGTCTATGAAGGCTCTTTTTGGGTTCCATATGAAGTTTAAAGTAGTTTTTTCCAATTTTGTGAAGAAAGTCAATGGTAGCTTGATGGGAATAGCAGTGAATCTATAAATTACTTTGGACATTATGGCCATTTTCACGATATTGATTCTTCCTATGCATGAGCATGGAATGTTTTTCCATTTGTTTTTGTCCTCTCTTATTTCCTTGAGCAGTGGTTTATAGTTCTCCTTGAAAAGGGCCCTCACATCGCTTGTAAGTTATATTCCTAGGTGTTTTATTCTTTTAGTAGCAATTGTGAATGGGAGTTCACTCATGATTTGGCTATCTGTCTGTTATTGGTGTATAGGAATACTTGTGATTTTTGCACATTGATTTTGTATCGTGAGACTTTGCTGAAGTTGCTTATCAGCTTAAGGAGATTTTGGGCTGAGATGATGGGGTTTTCTAAATATATAATCATGTTATCTGCAAACAGAGACAGTTTGACTTCCTCTTTTCCTATTCGAATACCCTTTATTTCTTTCTCTTGCCTGATTGCCCTAGCCAGAACTTCCAAAACTGTGTTGAATAGGAGTGGTGAGAGAGGGCATCCTTGTCTTGTGCCAGTTTTCAGAGGGAATGCTTCCAGTTTTTGCCCATTCGGTATAATATTGGCTGTGGATTTGTCATAAATAGCTCTTAATATTTTGAGATACGGTCCATCAATACCTAGCTTATTGAGAGTTTTTAGCATGAAGGAGTGTTGAATTTTGTTGAAGGCATTTTCTGCATCTATTGAGATAATCATTTTGTCGTTGGTTCTGTTTATGTGATGGATTACGTTTATTGATTTGCATATGTTGAACCAGCCTTGCATCCCAGGGATGAAGCTGACTTAATCGTGGTGGAAAAGCTTTTTGATGCGCTGCTGGATTTGGTTTGCCAGTATTTTATTGAGGACTTTTGCATTGATATTCATCAGGGATATTGGCCAGAAATTTTCTCTTTTTGTTGTGTCTCTGCCAGGTTTTGGTATCAGGATGATACTGGCCTCATAAAATGAGTTAGGGAGGATTCCCTCTTTTTCTATTGTTTGGAACAGTTTCAGAAGGAATGAGTATTAACATTTATTAACCTTACTGATGGGCAGTAGGTTGTTTTCAGTTTTTTTCCCTATTAAAATATTTTTTAACCACTACACTATTTCCTGTTATATATTTTCCTTTGTGTTTTCTGCATACCTTGCTGGTATATAGGGTTGAGTTGTTCAAAACTGGAAATCTGCGTTTTCTTTTGTACTTTGATACCTAGTAGAATTTCCTTAGAACTTCAAATAAAGACCCCACTGGAATCCTTGGCTGCAGCCTGCAGATTAAGGTTGGCATATTGTCTTTCACTAGTGCAGTAATAATGGTTCTGATTGCTTGCTGTCCAGTGTGCTAAAGAGAAAGAGACTGGGATGTTACATTAATATGAATGAATGCCTACTGTTGTCTCTCTTAGAGATGTGGGCTGGCTGCAACTGCCTCTGCCTTTTTTGAGGCCACCTCGGCAAGGGTATGTGCAAATGTAGCACGAGGCACACCTGCTGCCATCCCCTCCAGCACGACCATTTCTGTTTCATGGGCAAAATTCCTGGGGGTAAATACTGTGGGCTTGAGGTCTCATCTTAGATTTCAGAGAAAATCTGAATTCGGTTTAATGGCAATCTAGCCTGGCAAACAGAATGGTTATGTCAGCTCGAGTGGGCAGCTTGTAGGGGAACCCTCAGAGATGCTGCGTCTAGCAGTAGGGATGGGTGAGGGTGAGCAGACTCTTCTCTAGCAAGCACCTCAGTTTTTCCAGTTGTAGTTTTTTACAGTATCTCTCAGAAATTTTGTAAACATATTGTTTCCACTCATCTGATAAAACCTTCTAAATCTTTTTCTTTTTGGAATAACTTGTTTTATGAAATTGTTGGCAGTGGTTGATTTTCTTATTTGGCAGATGGGTTTTTGTACTTTACGTCTGTCTGAGGTTTATAATATGCTGAGGTCATTTCCAAGGGTTTTTACAACTGATGGTTAACAATTTTTCATCTTTATCTGAAAAATATTTATCTTAAGGACAACGATGTATTTATAGGAAATAATTAAAATAATGCTGCTTGGAAAACAAAGAGTTTGCGGAACACAGAAACCTGAGCTGCCTTCCCCTTCCTTGGTTTAGTCGTTTCCAGCACAGAAATTGTAACCCTGAATAATTACTTTCAAGGACTAAACTCAAACTTATTAACTTCTCTGGCTACTCTAAAGAAAAGCTAAAGAGATAATGTAGTAAGGAATAAAAAGTACATGGAGAAATTTATTTTACTGATTGAACTTTAGAAAATAAAACCTTAGGAAATTCTTAATTCACTAAGATTAGTTTGGGTACCTAGTTTCAAGAAGTAACTTTAGAAACAATACCCACTCTCTAAAAGCCAGAGGGTTTTTTTTTTCTTTTTTAAAAAACCTTAGTTTATATGTATAGCCATGTTATGTTGCCAGATACCTAGAAATCCAAATGTCTGTTAAATCCCAAATATTGGAGAAAACAATGCAAAATATAAATATTAATTTCAACCTCTGTTACTTTAAGAGCTAACCTGTATTATGCCTGGGCTAGGAAAACTTTAAAACCCTGTTATCATTTATTCATCAGAATATTTTTCTGTGTGTGTCAGAACAGTTGGTAGAAATAAACTTTTTTTATTTGGAAGTTTGAAGTTTAATTAGAAAGTCAAGACAAGCTAGAAAGGGTGTTAAATTTTTTAAAATACTAATGTTATACTTTTTATATTATTTCACATAATCGATTCAGGAAACCAAGAATGTGGTAGACAGAATAATAACACTAATTGCTGACGTTATTGACATTTACTGATTTATTCATAGCTCTGCTGTGCACCTCACATCTATTATCTCTTCACTTCTCCCATCAATCCTGTGAAATAAGTACCTTTGTCACCCCCAGCTTTAACTAAAAGATGCTGTGGCTTTGAAACTTTAAGTAACTTGCCCACCAGCTAGAAAATTTCACAGCTGGAATTTGAACCCAAGCAGTCTGACAACAGAGGAGAAAACTTTAACCATCACAGTTCTAATTTAACAAGGTCTCTCCTGAAACAGGGGCTAAATACTATGCGTTAAGTGAATACTTCATCCGGGAAACAACTGTAGCTAAAAATGAAGCCAATGAGCAATTTTTTAATGGTTTCTCACAGCCAAGTGTAATTCCAAACACTTGACATATAGTATCTCACTTAATTTGCACTGTGCAAGGGATATATTATTTATATTCATTTGTCAAAGAGGCTTGGGGGATTAACTAATTTGCCCATAGTCATGATTTTTGTAATTTGTGAAGCTGGGATGGTGCAGAATAATGGATTAACATCCATTTATTAAATATTTTTATTAGTTTGTGCAAGGATTGCTTTAGTTCAGTATTTTCATCAATTACTAAGATGAATATGCAAAAGGCAAACAAATTTCAGATGATACAAAACGGAGTGAAGATATTACAAAATGGAACAATATTCAAAAAGATTTTCAGCCTTAATTTGTATGCTTTTTAAGCATAAACAACACATTCACACATTCAAAGATAACAAGACTAAGGGCCGGGCTTGGTAAGTACCTTTGTCTTACGCCAGAGGTGGGTGGATCATGAGATCAGGAGATTGAGACTATTCTGGCTAGCGTGGTGAAACCCCATCTCTACTAAAAATACAAAAAAAATTCCGGGCGTGGTGGTGGGCGCCTGTAGTCCCAGCTGCTTGGGAGGCTGAGGCAGGAGAATGACATGAACCCGGGGGCAGAGATGGCAGTGAGCCAAGATCGCGCCACTGCACTCCAGCCTGGGGAACAAAGTGAGACTCCATCTCAAAAAAAAAAAAAAAAAGACTAAAATCCACTCTAGCCTTGGCCAGTGACCACTCCATTGCACCATCCCACTCCTGTTCACACACAGCTGAGAACCACTCTACTCCTTTCCTCTTTCTCCAGGGTGTCATTTTTAGCAAAAGTAAATATATATATATTCTTCTTTTCCCCTTTTCTAATTCACTGGTGTTACTGGCCAAGTC
Source organism: Chlorocebus sabaeus (assembly GCF_047675955.1). Classification (NCBI taxonomy): domain Eukaryota; kingdom Metazoa; phylum Chordata; class Mammalia; order Primates; family Cercopithecidae; genus Chlorocebus; species Chlorocebus sabaeus. The sequence continues at coordinate 13,701,806 of NC_132908.1, forward strand.
CAAGTCTTTCCTATGTCTTTGTCCAGGGTGTCATTTTAGCATATATTCATTTTAGCAAAACTGAATATATGTATAACTGTCTGCATGCAGTAAGTTAATTACTGTGACTTGGGTTTTGCAAAAGAGAAAAGATTTATTCTCAAGGCTGCTGAGCAAGGAGACGGGAGAACAGCTCTCAAAGCCACCTCCCTGAAGATAAGGCTTAGGGATATTTATAGTTGAGGATGTGAGGTAGTCTAAGGCATGGGGGAAAATGAAGTAAGAGGCTCATTCTGTGCAAGTGTAGTTGGGTTTCATGCCATTTCATAGGACATATGTGCCAAAAGTGGCGTTAGCATGATCTAAGAGTGGAGTTTTCCCCCACCCCGACCTCAAAAGGTCTCCTCTTAGGCTCTTAACACAGGCCCAGTTGAAGGATTGGTGGTCTCAACCAGTTGGAACTGGACAGGAGCTGGCCCAAATTCCTGGAAAACAACTGAAATGGCCATTACTATGATGACCTATGATGTTATCTATAACATGGCCAGTGAAGTTTCAGTGTTTAGCAGTAAAGCCTTCACCTACTGCGGCCTTCAGCTTCTTAGAAAAAGGAAAACAACAGCAACAGCAATAAAAAGCAGGTGACCAAAAGCAAGCAGGGCAGGCAGACCTGACCAAGTTAACCCCCTGCTTTCATTAGCAACAGATCTTAGATATCTTTCCGTATCAGTATCACCTGGAGAGAGCGTCCTCATTCATACTTATAACTGCATAGTATTATATTGTATGAATGTACAACGATTTAACCCATCTCCTATTGATCGTGGCTAGAGTTATTTCTACTCATTTGCTATTAAAAACCATATCACAATAATCTTGGACAGTATCATTGTTTTAATTATTTGTAATTTGTGTATCATAAAATTCACTATTTTTGGCATAAGTTCTAGGTTTTGACAAAGACACAGAGACATGTAACCACCACAACCAAGATATAAAACAGTTCTGTCACCCAAAAATCCCCTTGTTGTCAGCCGCACTCCTGGCAGCCACTACTCTGTTCTCTGTCCCTGTAGCTTTGGCTTTTCCAGCATGTCCAAGTATTGAAGCCCTTTGAGTACAACTTCTTTCAGTTAGCATAATGCGTTTGAGATTCAGGCCATGTTGTTTCACCTATCAGTAGTTCATTCCTCTTATTACTCAGTAGTGTTCCATTGGATGCATGTGCCATAGTTGTTTATTCCAATCCATTTACGTCATTTGGGTTGTTTCCAGTTTGGGGTCTATTATGAACATAGCTGTTAGGAACATTTGCACACAGATAGAAAATATCTTTTTGTAAAGCAGCCTTATTGAGGTGTCATTTACATACCATAAGAGTCACTTATTTAAAGTATAAAATTTGTTTTTTTTTTTTGGTAAATTTAGAGTTTGTACCATCCTCACTTTTGAGTCTTAAAATTTCATCCATGTTGTATCATTATTTCTTTCCATTTTGTTGCTGAATATTATTTCATTAGGATATACCACATTTTGTTTATCCATTCACTAGTTGATGGACATTTAAAGTTTTGGCTCTTTCAAATTATGCTGCTATGAACATTTGCCTGCGAATTTTTGGATGGACATATGTTTTTATTTCTCTTTGGTAGATACCTAGGAGTGGGATTGCTGGATCATATGGTAAGATTATGTTTGACATTTTAAGGAAATGCCAGCCGGTTTTCCAAAGTAGTGTTTTGCATCCTCACTAGTGCTGTGCTAGGGTTCCTGTTTCTCCACATCTTTGTCAACACTTGCTTTTATCTGTCTTTTTAGTACCTCGAACCCACCAGTAGGTTTTAATTGCATTTCCCTAATAACTGATTATATTGAACATTTTTTCATGTACTTATTAGTTATGCATATGTCTTCTTTAGTGAAATGGTTTTTGTTTGTTTTTTGAGATGGAGTTTCGCTCTGTTGCCCAGGCATGAGTGCAGTGGTGCGATCTCGGCCCACTGCAGCCTCTGCCTCCAGTATTCAAGCGATTCTCCTGCCTCAGCCTCCTGAGTAACTGGGAACACAGTCTTGCGCCACCAGGCCCAGCTAATTTTTTTGTATTTTTAGTAGAGATGGGATTTTGCTATGTTCACTAGGCTGGTGTTGCACTACTGGCCTCCAGTAATCTGCCCGCCTCGGCCTCCCAAGCTGCTGGGATTACAGGTGTGAGCCACTGCATCCGGCCTAGTGAAATGTTAATTCAAATCCTTTGCCCATTTTTAAATTGGGGTTTTTATCTTTTTTTCTTTATATTCTGGATACAAGTCATTATCAAATAATTGATAAATGCCACAGAATCCTTTGTTTTTACTAAGGGGTCAGTCGTTTTGTCTAAAATAAACACTTCTCTTGTTTTATGCCTTTTGTCAATTTCTAGAGTTCTGAAACCATTGTTTTTTTTTGACAATTTTGACCTGTTTTACACTACCCTTGGGAAGAGGATTTGCTACCTGCAGGTTCATTTTGAATATATAAATTCCTAGAAAATCAGTTCCTGGGTCAAAGGATTAATGCATTTGTAATTTTAATAGATGCTGGCAAATTTTTCTCCACAAAGAGAAAATTTATATTCCTCTCATACGTGAGTTATAGCCCAGACTTGCCAGTGATGTGTGTTATTAAACTTTCAGAGTTTTGCCAATACTGTATAGATGAAAATTCGTTTTGATTGGTGAAAGCACTATAATAGTAGCTACTTGTATGTGTACATTTAATCTGTATAATAATCCATGAGTTAGGTACTGTATTAGTTCATTCTCATGCTGCTAATAAAGACATACCCAAGACTGGGTAATTTATAAAGGAAAGAGCATGGCGCTGGGGAGGCCTCAGGATACTTACACAATCATGGTGGAAGGGGAAGCAAACACATCCTTCTTCACTGAACAGCGGGAGAGGGAACAGTGAGCAAAGAGGGAAAAACACCTTATAAAATTATCAGATCTCATGAGAAGTCACTGTCACAAGAACAGCAGCATGAGGGTAACTGCCCCCATGATTCAATTACTGGGTCCTTCCCATGACACGTAGGGATTATGGGAACTAAAATTCAAGGTGAGATTTGGGTGGGGACACAGCCAAACCATGTCAGTGTACTATGACCCAAGCTTATATATGGGGAATTAAGCTTTATTGAGGTTATACATTGCTCAAGTTCATATAATTTATTAGTGATAGTGCTGGGTTTTGTCCCCATATCTAACTCCAAAACATGAACTCTGAACTGATACCCTATACTATACTGTCTCTGTTGTGGAAAAGGATTTCAAAATTCATCTAATATAAATTCAAACCAAATTAATAAGAGCCTCATCAGTAGGTGAGGCAATCACAATCTCATGCTTAAGAGAATGTAGTTAAACTGTGTTTTAGCTAATTTAGGATAGCGTGACCAGAATTGTGAATAGATGCAAAAGTTCACGGATGTGCATTTGTTGATGGTTTCTTAGGTATGATATCAAAAGTACAAGCAACCAAAGAAAAAAATGGAAAAATTTGACTTAATCAAAATTAAAATTTTTTTTTCTAATTTTCAGGAAATGAAATGTCAGCCCACAGAATGGGAGAAAATATTTGTAAATCTATAAGGATCTAGTATCCATTAGACTTACATACAATGAAAGAAAGAACTGTTCTAACTCAACAATGAAAAGACAAGTCAGTCACCCTATATAAAAATGGGTATTTCTCTAAATAAGATATATAAATGGCCAATAAAACATGAAAAGAAACTCAGCATCATTAGTCATTAGGGAACTGCAAATCAAAACCACAATGAGATACCACTTTACATTCACAAGGATAGCTATAATTAAAAAAAAAAAAAGAAAAGAAAAGGATGTGGAGAAGTTGGAACCCCAACTTTTGCTGATGAGAATGTAAAATGGTATAGTCACTGTGAACAACAGTTGGGCATTCTCTCAAATAGTTACACATAGACTTACTCTGTGACCCAGCAATTCCACTCTTACTGTATACCCAAGAGAATGGAAAAAATATATACACACAAAAACGTGTGTACTCATTTCATAGCAACATTCGTAGTAGCCAAAAGATAGAAACAATCCAAAGTCTACCATCTGATGAATGGGTAAACAAAGGGTGGTAAATTCATACAATGAAATATTAACCATAAAAAGGAGTAAAATATTGATACTTGGACAATATAGCTGAATCTTGAAAATATGTTAAACGAAAGAAGATACACACAAAAGGCCACATATTCTATGATTCTGTTTATGTGAAATGTCTGGGACAAGCAAATCCATAGAGACAGAAAGTAGATTAGTGGTTGCCAGGGGCTGATGGAGAGATTAAGAAATGACTGCTGTGCTAATGGGTGCAGGATTTTTTTTTTTTAGATGTGATGAGTATGTTCTGGATTTGGATAGTGATGGTTACACACCTTCTGAATACATTAAAAGACTACCAGATTTTACACTTTTAAGATGGTTAAGAACCCAAAAGTATTTTGAAGGACTTTGATAAAATTAGAATAGATGATCTCATGTTTAACTAACAGTGTTAGAAACTTACAGTTCTACTACCTGCTAAAGTGCTTTTGTGAAACTCTGAAGATTAACTTTTATTTGGTATGTACTCTGAGCTGTTGTCTCAAGGGTACAATATTAACACATTTTACAAGAAGTTAAACAGTAATGAAATAATATCTTAGTTGTAATTTGTATTAATAGACTCCAGAAAACCTAAGACCCAGGTTTCTGATTTGAGATGCCCCTGAAATTAACGTGTTTTTTTCAATGCTTAGTGGCAGAAGCTCTGTTAGCCATCCTCCACTTGGCCAGCTTTTTGGATTACCAACTCTCTCCATTCCCTTTGTTTCAGGACATGCTGAGTGGTTATGGCCAGGAGGTGTGCTAAAATCTGGTGATGTAGTTCTGTTCTGACTAATTGACTTGTGTCCTAACCAAAAGTCAGCTGTGTTTGTTCCTAAATCTGTTTATGCTAGTTGTAGTAATTTAACTAAATATTATGTAAACTGATAAAATATGAATGCAAAAAAATTTAGATGTTTAGAAACAAAGATATGTTGCTTAAATGATACTACAGTATATCAGGTATGGGTGAGAAACTAAAAATATTGGGTTAAAATTGTAAAATATAGATGCAGTCTGTACTCGGAATCTTTTCAGTTTTTACTCCACTTTGAAGAAGCAAAAACTCAAAGTCATAGACAGTGGTGGCTTATGCCAGAAGACCAGCACATCTGCAAAGAGACAAGAGATAGCCTTGACCCTGTATCAGAAGGCTGGCAAATGAACTGACATTTATGTACCCTAATTCAAGAAGAATGTTTTCAAATTTGTGCTTATCATTTTTAATGACTCCTCTTTAAACTTAGTTTTTCAGTTTACCAACTAACTGGCATGATTCGTCAGGGTTTCTGACTCTGGCTAATTAAGTGCCAAAGAACAGGATTACAAATTAGGGGACTCATGGTCCCACTACTGCACTTAATTAGTCATAGTGTCTTAGACAAGTAAATCAAACTTCATTTTTTTCATGTATTTTAAATGTAAATTTAAATTCCATTGATTGCTAATAGCAAAAGTTAAACACTGGAAAACAAAGTCTTCCCTTTTTTTAGTTTCCCTTTCTCTTTCCCTTTCTTTCTTTCATCTCTTCCCTTTGTCCTCTTCCCTTCTGCTTTTTCTCCTTGCCTTAGAGAACTTGGAAATAGGAGTACAATATATTTTTTATCTGTTAAATAAAATATTTGTTTACTCCGTTTGTAAACATTTACTTATTTAAATCATGCTAATTATAATTCAACAAAATTACAGTTTGCTTTTAACTCAATATTTGCTAAATATGGAAATCATCCTTGCTTAAAATTAATCCTCTAATCAATTCTTATTCTCTGAAATTCATTCATTATGAATACACATAAAAACACAGTTGTTCAAACTGAAAAGACTTGGGTTTGGGCCATTTTACTTGGAGAACAAATAACATTTTCTAATTCCTTGTCTTTTTATGTAGTAATTTAAAAGCTACGTGTATTTGAAACTTTTGCTAGTTCAACTTTTTATAGATGGATTATAATGAATATTTCAAAAAATGGTGTTTACTCAAGTATTACAGTACTTACTAAGAATGTATCATGTTGGAGGGTTAGTGTGCAGTTTGCTCTATGTTGTGTTCATTTAAAAGTTATTCCTCTAGTGAACAAGTTAAATCCTCACGTTGGCATTCTTAGAACTGTAATAGCCACTTCCAGCACAGGAATGTTATATAACTTTTTCTATACAGCGTATTGTCAGTATTTGCTATTTTTGTAGTACATTTTTTCTGTATACTTAATGGCTACACATAAAAATCCAACAGCTACAAATAAAAACTCTACTTAGAAGTTGTTTATTTGAAAGAATTGTAACCTAACATCAAAAAGATGTCCTGCTTGTATGTAGTGCATCTGCTACCTCTCTGAAGTTTAATTCCAGTCACGCTTTCAGCATTTTGCAAAATGGAATGAGAGGAGAGGGTTTCCTTCATCGGCCATAAAGTGCCTGTTAAGCACTAAAGTGTGGTAACTGCCTGTTTGACTAGGTCTTGCCCTCTTTGAGAGCAGCGATCATGAATGATTCATCATTGGAAGCCCAGTGCCCAGCACAGTGCCTAATAATGTAGGCCTTCAGTACACATGTTAAGGATTTGTACAAATGAATTTTTTTCACAACCTTGTGTCCCTCTTTCCCATCTCCCTCCACCTCACTCCCCAACATCTCTCTCTCCCAATTCTTTGCTCCAATTTTTTTTTTTTTATTATTATTATACTTTAAGTTCTAGGGTATATGTGCATAACGTGCAGGTTTGTTACATATGTATACTTGTGCCATGTTGGTGTGCTGCACCCATCAACTCGTCAGCACCCATCAACTCATCATTTACATCAGGTATAACTCCCAGTGCAATCCCTCCCCCCTCCCCCCTCCCCATGATAGGCCCCGGTGTGTGATGTTCCCCTTCCCGAGTCCAAGTGATCTCATTGTTCAGTTCCCATCTATGAGTGAGAACATGTGGTGTTTGGTTTTCTGTTCTTGTGATAGTTTGCTAAGAATGATGTTCCAGCTGCATCCATGTCCCTACAAAGGACACAAACTCATCCTTTTTTATGGCTGCATAGTATTCCATGGTGTATATGTGCCAATTTATTTGCGTTTTGGCACATACATACCGTGTTATCAGGGCAGGAATATGAGCTCTGAAGTTGGAAACGTGGCTTTGATGTTAGTCTCTTAATTTTGTTTAATCTTTACATCTATAAAATGGGAATGTTGATACCCAGAGAGGGGTCATTAGGGCAAAATTAAGGAAAGTCTAGATTAGATTTAGTGTCAAGCTGAGTAAATATTCTTCCCATCTCTTCTTTTCAGTTGTCATTCCCATTTTTTTAAATTAGGAAACTAGGTCTCTAAGAGAGAAATGACTTGCCTGAAGTCAAATGGCTCTCTCTCCAGCCACACCCTTTTTTTCAGCACTCTGGCCTTGGGGACCTGTAGTTTCTCCAAGTGAACACTCTTTGTGAGTAGCCCCTCAGTCCTCATTCCTGCCTTGGTGTTAATGATACCACCAGCCTTTCCAGCTGCCCAAATCTGGAAACCTCAGCCATCCTCAACTCTTTAATCTCTACCTTGCAAATGGGCCATCCTCAAGCCTTGACATTTTGTCTCTTCAATAATACAATCATGCACCATGTAACATTGGTCCCATACGGTTATAATGCTTTATTTTTCCTGTACCTTTTCTATGTCTAGTGACACACATACTTACCACTGTGTTACAGTCACCTGCAGCATTCAGCACAGTAACGTGCTATACAGGTTTTTGTGGCCTACGAGCTATAGGCTATGACCTGCAGCCTAGGAGTGTAGTAGGCTGTACCATTTAGGGTTGTGTAAGTGCACACTGTGGTGTGCACAAAACAAAATAATCTAACAAAGCATTTCTCACAGTGTATCCCTGTCGTTAAGCATGACTGTATTTGAATTTATTCCTGTTTCTGCATTTCCACTGTCTTTGTTCCTCAGCATTTCAGCATGAGACTTTATCAGTAACTGATCTCTGTCAGAATTATCTTTTTACATACAAAATCAATCATATCACTTGTTTTTAGAGTCCACATTCCTTTACAATTGTGCTTTACTGCAGCAGCCTTATCTTCTACCACTCTGTGTCATGCCCTCTACCCTGGCCCCATTCAACTTTTTGCTGTTAGGTGATCTCTGTTTGTGCTGCTTTCCTTTTACTGATGAGAAGAACTCTGTGCCTGGTAAACTCCTACTCATCCTTGAAGACTTCCCTAACTTACCCAAATACAATTAGACATTTAATTCTTTAGGTTCCTAAATAGAGGCCGGGTGCGGTAGCTCATGCCTGTAATTCTAGCACTTTGGGAGGCCAAGGCGGGTGGATCACTTGAGGTCAGGAGTTCGAGACAAGCCTGGCCAACAAGGTGAGATCCCTGTCTCTACTAAAAATACAAAAATTAGCCAGGCGTAGTGGTGGTACCTGTAATCCCAACTACTTGGGAGGCTGAGGCATGAGAATCACTTAAACCTGGGAGGTGGAGGCTGCAGTGAACCAAGATTGTACCACTGCACTGCAGCCTAGGTGACACAGCGAGACTCCATCACACACAAAAAAAAGTTCCTAAATAGCACCTTGTACCTACTTACCCTATTTGTATTCTACTGTTTTTTACATGTGTATTAATAATTGCCTTTGACCTCTCTTCCCACTCGCTGGGCAAATGATTTATTCTCTGTATAAGATGAGAGGTTCTGCTAGACCAGTGATTCTCAATGCTTGGTACACAGTAGGATCACTCTGTCCCAAACCAGTTGTAGCAGAATCTCTGGAGATTCCCCGCCAACAACCTCTACCCATCAGGGATTTTTTTTTTTTTTTTAATCCTCCCCAAATTATTATATTGTGAGGAGAGTTGAGAAGCACTTGTGAACACATGTTAGCACTGATTTGGGGACTTCCTTAGCCCAATAGCCCAGTAATTTTAAAATATAAGATCATTATTATTGGTTCTATCTTGACTCCATTCAAAAAAATTAGTGAATGAATAGATGAAAAATGAAAGTGTAATGCCTTTTGGGGTTTTTTTTTCCCCTGTATTTTTTTCCCCTACCTCTGGCATAGTATCTCACAATGAACTGGTTTGTTTTTTGAGAGAAGTTGTATCCCAGGTTGATCTTCCAGTATTATGCTGTACTTTTACTTAGTGCTGGATAAATGTTGGCTTTGTTTCATTTTGAGCTGCAGTTATGTTATTGGAATTTGTAAGATAGTAACTTTCTTCATTCATGCTGTCAGTTCTAGATGAATTAATATTTTATCACAGTTTGTCCAGTGAAAGCTAAATGATTGTTTTACTTTTGTAACTAAATTATGGCCCAATGAAATAATCTGTTCTAATGCCATTTCTTTAATATCTCAATTATTGACTACTATACAGAGAGTAGTCAATTTTATATTTGATATTGGATCTTATTTTCAAAAGAAAACCATCAAGTAGTTAAGTAGACTCTAAGGTGACAGCTTGCAAAATCTCAGAGTAGATTTAGTCTATACTCTCTCAAAAATGTTCATGAATATTAAGTTAAAATTTTTTGAAAACTTAGTATTTGCATTTGCTACATTTTATAAAGATTTCCTTAGCTTATAATTTTCATAATTGGGAGGGATGTGTGGGAGTTTAAGGTGAGCATAAAGTCAAGCCGTAATAGGTTGAAAAAATTCTTCAGTATGTAGAACAGATAATACTGCATGAAAATATTTTTTTAAAATCTGTGCCTAAAGGATCTTCCAAATCATTAGCACCGATGTTCAGAGCTTGTACATCTTTCCATTATAAGGGCATTATGGTACTTGTATCTTAGAATTAATTTGATGTGAACAGATTTTATTTTGCATGAATAAATAATTTGAAATGAAAATTCATAGTTTTGAAAAAGTCTAGGAGTTGTATTTTAATATTCCTTAGTGAAATAAGTAATTTGTCATGCAGATTTACCTAACATCTTTTCTGAAGTCTACTTTATTTGATAATAATAATAGTCATCACAGGCTTCTTGGAATTCCTGTTTGCATGACCTGTCTTTTTTCTATCCATTTTCCATCCTAATTGTGTCTTCATATTTAAAGTATGTCACTTATATGCATACATTTATAGACTTTTAAAAATTTATTCTGTCTCTTTTAATTGGAGTGTTGAGATCCAACCTTAATTGATAAGGTTTGCTGTTTTGCTGTTTGTTTTCTGCTTGTCCCATCTCTTTTTAGTTATTCGTCTTTTCCTTCGTTTAGGTTAATTGGGTATTTTTAAGAATGCTATTTTAATATCCCTGCGATGTTTTAGCTAAAACTATTTGTATTTTTTAAACAGTTGTTTTAAGTAATTGTATATGATCTTCTCAGTCTACTTAAAGCTAAAATTACACTGTTCTCTTATGATATATGGGAAAGTAAAGACACTGAACATACCCCTTTCATTTTATGCCATAGTTGTCATATATATTACATCTACATGTAGTGTAAACCTCACAACAGGGTGTTACAATTTTTGCTTTGAATGCTAATAATATAGAAATTCAGAAGAAAAGCTAGTCTTTAGTTTTTTTATCTACACATTTACTATTTCTGATGCTTTCCATTTCTGAAATCTAAGTTTTTATCTGGTATCACTTCTCTTCAGTCAGTTTTTAAAGAATTTCTTGTAGTGTGGATCTCCTGGTGACAATTTTGCTTTCATTATTAAAGGATATTTCCATTGAATATGTAATTCAGATTGACAGTTGTAGAGACTCTAGATTCTGTTAGGTTCCTTCTTAAGAGTGCTGTTTTGTTAAGAGCAGGCAGTTAACTTTGCTGAACTCTTGCAAGCTGGCTTTTCTTTGGTGGGCAGCACCAGAGATCTCAGTTCAGTTCTTTTTGCCTTAGCTGGGCTGCATGAAGTCTGCCCTCCATGTATATAGTTTAGGGATCAGCCAGAGACTTGGAACACAGTGCATACACCTGCCCCCCACCCTGCTTTGTGGCTCACTCGTTTTTGGGAACTAAATAGAAAGTCAAGTAATAGATCTATTTATGCATACTCAGTTGAATTTCAGCAAAGGTGCAAAGGCAACTTAATAAAGACAGTCTTGTCAACAAATGATGATAGAACAATCAGATATACATATGCCAAAAAATCCTGAAAAAAAGTTGACTCATATTTCACTGCAGAAATAAAAATTGACTCAAAATGGATCGTAGACTTAAATGTAAAACATAAAACTAGATCTAGAAGAAAACAGGAAGTAATCTTTATTACCTTGAGCTAATCAAAGATTTCTTAGCTATAGCAACAAAAACATGATCCATAAAAGAAAAAAAATTGATCAGTAGTGGATTTCATCAAATTAAAAATATTCTTCATAAAACACTGTTAAGAACATGCAAAATAGCCTGGGATAAAATACTTGTAAATCATGTATCTGATAAAGCACTTGTGTCCAAAATATATTTATAAAACTCTGAAAACTCAGTAATAAGAAAATAAACCACCTAATTTAAAAAAAGAAATACTTGCTCAGATACTTAGACAAAGAAGATATAGGGATGGCAAATTAAAAGATGCTCAACATCATTAGTCACTCAGGAAATGCAAATTAAAACCACAATGAGATACTACTTGCCCATTAAAGTGACTGAAATGGAAAAGACTGACCATATGAAGTACCGAGGATGTGGTACAACTGGAGTTCTCATACCCTGCTGGTAAGAATATAAAGTGGTACATCCACTTTAGAAGACAGTTTGTCAATTTCTTAAAAATTTACACATAGAACTGCCATGTGATCCAGCCATATCACTCCTGTACAAGTATCTATATGGATACGTGCTTTCACTTCTCTTGGGTAGATACCATCTTGGTATTTACCATTTGGATATTTGGTATTTACCCAAGAGAAGTGAAAGCATGTGTCCATATAGATACCTGTGCAGGAGCATTTGTAGCATCCTTATTTGTAATAGTCAAAAACTGGAAAAAACCCAGATGTCCATCAGTAGGTGAAAGGATGAACACACTGTGCTATGAAATGCTACTAAATAAGCAGACAGCAAAGAATTTGATCGAATGTTTTGCCACTGCCATAACAGGGACTGACCATCCTTCTAGCCTCCAGTAACAGTTTTCTGCTGCCTACTTTGTAGTCCTTAAGCCAGTGTCACATGTTTAGAATTTTTGATGTATCTTTGGTACTTCTGTTGCTGATTTTCATATCAGTCAGAATGAACCAGGTTTTACTGTGATAACAACCCCAAATTTCAGTGACTTAAAAGTTTGTTTCTTTGTCATTAACCGTATGTCCACTGTGAGTTAGCTGAAAGCTCTGTTTTCTGTTGTTCTCACCCTGAGACTCAGGCTGATAGAAGTCATTATCTGAAACCTTACTGGTTGCTGTGAATGTTGACTAATTTAAACTTGCTTGATATATAGGAATTAAGATGAATTTTCAAGCCAGACTGCTTGTTTTCATCAGTATTTGTTGACTGTGGTTTTCATTTTAGCATGCATTAAATCTTTAGTGCCACCAGTGGCTATGACTTTCTTTAATTTGTGGTATTAAAAAATATACAAAATATATTTCAACTTTTATTTACCTTGTAATTGCTTGTTTTTAAGTGGGAAGTATGTTATTCCTGTTAGATAAAGAACCTGAGGTCCAGAGAGGGTAAATGGATTAGTGTGACCATACAGCAGTAAAACTGGACTAGAACCCAGGATTCCCATTTTAATACTTTTGTGCAAATTGGAGAAAGGTAACTACACCATCTCTTTACACATTCTTTATTTTGGCAGTGTCTTCAGTATTTTTGCCACATTTGAGAGGCGTCTTGCACTCCCTGTTGCCAGTGGCTGGAACACAATGGATCACACAGGGGCGATAGACACCGAGGATGAAGTGGGACCTTTAGCCCATCTTGCTCCGAGTCCTCAGAGTGAAGCTGTGGCTCATGAATTCCAGGAACTCTCCTTGCAGTCCAGTCAAAACTTACCCCCTCTGAACGAAAGGAAAAATGGTGAGTTCAGCTTGTGCAATGGGATCTTTGATTTAAAGATTTCCCCTCTTTGGGAGCCCAGTTTGTTCCTGTTTGGTGGTAGTATTTTGGTCAGTTCAGCAGTCTGTCATGGAGGAGAACCCTATAGAAGTACTGGATGGTTTTTAATAACAGGTGGAATTTCACTTTCCATCCATTTCTTTCATTATTTTCCCAGCAAGTATCTTTGGTAGTGACGTTACCTTTGGAAATAAACTTTAGATTCAGCCATTTTAGCACAAGCAGATGATTTCATGCTGGAATGGCATTGGAAAGTAGGTTCCTGTGCTGATGCCAGGGAAATAGATTGTGGATATGACTGCATTCTCCTCCTACTTTCTCCGTCTCCGGTGTGTTGCGCCTTAATTTCAGAAGTGGCAAAGCTATCTCAGTGATGACTAAGAAGTCAGTAACTTCTTATTTGAGTATTTATTATATTAATGGGTATGGATATAGCCATATTCTCAGTCTTTGGCTGCCTCATCTTTGTCTCCAAAATGAATATTTTCTATTCATTATCTGTTCAGGAAATTTTCATCACTCACAGAGATATTCTAGAGTCTCCAAAAGACACAATACTGTCCATTTTAAACATAAACAAATAGAGATAGATGACATACACTTTTAATGCTTGAGATATAAAATCTAACAAACGCAAAGTAATGTTAAAATTTACAGACACTCTAAGCATACACATTAAAAAACAGAATTAAGGATTTTTTCTGGAATTACTATACCTTCCACAGTTCTGATGAGTCCTACACTCACAAGTATGTTTGTAAATTTCAGTTTTTTAAAAGCCAGAAGAAATAAAACTGCTTTCCCTGCAGAGTACCTCATGATGTACCTTGTCAGTTATTTTCCTGGGTGCTGAGTGTTTTCCAATCCTCCTACTTATTGGACTTACCTTATTTAGGAAAATGGATTTAAAATACCATACATATACCAGTCTTCTTAGGCCTTTAGTACATGTCTTTGGTGTGTACTCGTTCTCCTTCAAATAAAATATGTTTTGCTTTATATCTGAACCTTGTTGCTACGCACAGCCCTTGACCATTTTGATAGGTTTAAAGCAGCATCTTAGCTTAGGTGCCATCAAACCTTCAGGATGCTGTGGTTAACTCACTGGTGATGGCTTTTAAACCTTCCATCTTTTATTTTATTTATTTATTTATTTATTTATTTATTTATTTATTTATTTGAGACGGTGTCTCGCTCTGTCATCCAGCCTGGAGTGCAGTGGCATGATCTCGGCTCACTGCAAGCTCCACCTCCCAGGCTCATACCATTCTCCTGCCTCAGCCTCCTGAGTAGCTGAGACTACAGGCGCCTACCACCACACCCAGCTAATTTTTTGTATTTTTAGTAGAGAGACGGGGTCTCACTGTGTTAGCCAGAATGGTTTCCATCTCCTGACCTCGTGATCCACCCGCCTCAGCCTCCCAAAGTGCTAGGATTGCAGTCATGAGCCACGGCGCCCGGGTTAAACATTCTATCTTTTAAGAACCCAGATTTACCTTAGACAGTGGCTGAGAGAATATAGCCACATTTACTGAAACATGACTAAGTGTGATCAGATTTACACAGTACACTTGGACCAGTATAATGTCCAAATTATTACCCTGAAAGAAAATAAGAGTTGAACTGTTATAAAATCAGAATACACAGTTGTGCACAATACTGGTCTTCTGTAATGGCGAGGGAAGTGTGAGGAGACTTTATCCTTTATGGTCATTTGCAGCAAAATGTTAATATGTATGCCAGAATATAAGGTGGTAAGCCCAACTATAGAACATTCTCCCCTTATAAACTTTTAAGGAAGTAGATTAAATGGTAAAAATTTTAATTTATTAATGTAGTTACATTTTATGAAGCATTGCAGTAATGTAGGATTGCTTTAACCACTCTCATTGTTCATAAAACCGTCCTACTCAAAGTGTATAAGTGAATCTTTGTGGTCAGTGTTTTTATCAGCAGTAGAATCCCTGTGCATCATCCATCTGGCACGAATTTCCAGGGTGCATCTTCATTTCTGTCTCTTTGGTTTGAGTTACAGCAGCTCTGTAACATGTGCATGATTTGGCACTGAAAATTTAATGTCTAAATCACAAGTACCATTCACAAAACAGTTTTTTTTAAATTGTCTTAGTTATATACTCATAATCTCTATAACATAATACTTGTTTGATTTGTCATTGGTTGTTACATTTTATGGGGTCTAGTTTCTGTTTTAGAATTTTGCCCTTTTTTAAGCAGATAATGTATTCATGTGGTTTAAAATGTTATGATTACGTAGTGAAAAGTAGTTACCCTCCCAATCTTGTCCCTTACCTGCACAGTTACTTTCCCAGAATTAACTGTTACTAGAGTTCTTTCTGAGAGGATAATATTTGACTACTTTTTTTTTTTTTTTTTTTTTTTTTTGAGACGGAGTCTCGCTCTGTCGCCCAGGCTGGAGTGCAGTGGCGCGATCTCAGCTCACTGCAAGCTCCGCCTCCCGGGCTTACGCCATTCTCCTGCCTCAGCCTCCCGAGTAGCTGGGACTACAGGCGCCCGCCACCTCGCCCGGCTAGTGTTTTGTATTTTTTAGTAGAGACGGGGTTTCACCGTGTTCGCCAGGAAAGCAGTTTTTAAACGGCTGCTTTGTAACAACACCCAACACTTTGAATTTTAAGGTTTTAACTGGGAATAATGTATTGATTTTTTTCTCTCTCCCTTTTTTTTCTGATTCTGATTAAAATATTTCTGTAAACCTGAACATAGCTTCAAATGAAGTTGGTTTTTAAGCCAGTGTGTTTTCTTCAAGAGTCCTTTTTTGTTCAATATGAAGTAAATGAAAGAATATCTCATTCTGAGACATTGTGCAAAGACTCCACTATGAGATTGTTCCCTCTTTTCTAATAAATGACTTCAGGAAGTTATTATAGAAGCCTTATTTTATATTCAGACATATAATTTCAGGCTTATGATATATTAACCTAATTTGCATATACATTCCGAGGCATAAAAGACATCTTCATTTGGCTGTCAGAAATCTAGGTTTTTGGGGAAATGCTGGTCAAAGGATACAAAATTTCAGTTAGATAGGAGGAATAAGTTCAAGAGATTCATTGCACAACACGGTAACCTAGGTTAATAACAATGTATTGTATTGAAAATTGCTAAGATAGTAGATTTTAAGTGTTGTCACCATGAAAAAAAATAGTAAACATTTGAAGTAATGATATGTTAATTCAATTGAGCAATTCCACAGTATATACATATTTCATAAAAAGGACATGGTAAATACATATAATTTTGTCAGTTTCAAAATAAAAGCAAATATATTAAAAAATTTTTAAATCTAAGTTTTTGACAGTTATGTGAGCAGAGTATATTCACATCAAGTAATGTGTAGATGAAAGGACCGTAACATTCTTACTTTAATGATTTTTTCCAGGCATGTTCTTCATGTTTTACGTCTTCGTAATGCAATGTTTAACTCATACAAAATGCAGTTGTTGGCATCAAAATTAATCAATACAAACTATTGTTTAGATATTATGAAATAAATGAAGTCAGATTTTTTTGGTGATTGAGTTTTATAGTTATTCCTAAACATTTGAATTTCACTTATTAGAATTATTTTCTGTTGAGGAAAAAATGGAGATATTTCAGTTTGGGATTACTGTCTAATGGGTAATATATAATAGTTTATAAATACACTTTACAAGGAAAATGAAGTTGACGTTTAAGTAATGATTCCAGGATCTTTCCTTGTTTTACATTCATATTCATGTTACTGACGGTGGTGGAGCTGCAGGATATTCCCACTATTGGAGCACACAGGGGAGATACTTAGCAAAGAGAAGCTGGGATTTTCCTTTACCCTTGAATGTGGCCAAAATAGTACCTCAAAAGTAAAGCAGCCATATTTAAGCAATTAACTTTTCCTAACAAGTGAGGCCTTAATGAAGGAAAATGGATATACAGAAACACATGCATAATCTACCTTTACTAAAACAATGCGTATACAGGGGATTGAGCTTCATTTTGACATTTTAAGTACATGTTAGATCCATCTTTTTCACTATTTACATTCCTTCACATGAGCAGACTAGGAATAAAAAGGAAACCAGTCAAAGGAATAGGACTTTAGTGTTTAAACTGGAAAAGCTCAGCAAGGAAAGACAAAGTGGGTAGAAACAACATCACTGAAAGAGCTGCAGCCCTTTGCCTGTGCCTACACTCTGAGGGGACCCTGCGGGAGAAGCTGTTCCTTCCTGAGCTTGTGTGCAAGACCGGTAAGCTGAAGGCAGAGCAACCCTCAGGGATGCTGGCTGGTGAATTTAAGCTTTTAAGTCATTGCCAGTATTATTACAGAGTAAGCAGAGACGTTAATATAGATTTTCATTTTTAAAAACTGATATTTTAATACTTGATGGTATGTCTTGAGTCCAGGTATTTTTAAGGTGAGGAGCAGTCATGTCATGTTTACGTGGTCACAGAAACAGCACAGGCCAGCCGATTTAGACTTTTGTAAAATCAGTATCATCTACCTCCCTCTTCCTGAACTAAAAGGCTTTTTCAGACTCTGTTTACTATGAAATAGTCAGTGTGTTTTAGGCCTCAATAAAGAGGAATGACATTTGCCGTTCTTATTTTAAACTTTGGTATTACTAGTTACTGCAGTTGTTAGAGTTTTGAGCTTATAGTCCCATCTTGAAATCTTTTCTTCTAAGATTTTCCATCCATTAAATTTATACTGAATAATTTTAGATAATCTCTTTTTCAGTTCTTGAAATGATCACTTACTAGAGAGAAAATAATTTATTCAGAAGTTTGCTGCTCACAAGGAAACCCAAGATGGCTCTTTGCTTTGGTTTCAATACATGTATTAACATGTTTGCAGACAGTCAGGTGAACTTTGCCTAGCCATGGAACCCAGCCAAAGAAAACTGCTTGCCTTACACAATAGAAAATGAATGGCATATATTTACAGCTGGCCTTTTTTGGGGTTTTACTTTGAGAGCATTTCCCTGCTTCTCATTAACCTGCTGGGCTTACTGTTGATCCAAGTATCTGGAAATTGAGCATTTGGTATTGAGCATTTGTCTTGGGCAAAACTGGGTTCTTGAGGCCGTAGGTGAGCTAGTATAATGAATGAATGGAGATTGGTGAGGAAGAGAGAGGAAATTTCTACTTTACTGTGGAGCAGATAGCCAGACAAAGTTGTCATAGTGTCATAAACGAGCAGGAAACAAATAGATGCTCAGTAGCCAAGACAGAGCTGTGGAATTCTTGCTTTCCCTTTCTGTAACTAGAAGTAATAGAAATGAATAAATTTCTCTAAAATCTTGTCGTTGACTTTGCTGTTAACATATTTAGGTTGTGGAGTGTTTCATGTAATTCTCAAGGACATCAGTAAACATTCTGATAAGTAACTTATTTTCCTGCTTTCAGGAGTTAGAGTACTTACACTGAGAAGAGAAGTATATACTCTGAATATAATTTTCCTTAGTTGTTTTAAAATAGTATTTTTAAAAATTGGGCTTTAGGATTTATACTAAACACAATTATAGCTTTAAAAGCAAGCTATAAGCCTCCTGACAACTGCAGATGAAATTCTTAATTGTGGCAGCTCTCATACTCTTTTTGTTTGTGAAAATCTCTTCAAAATGAAAAAGAAGCCTTGTAAGTACCTTAAGGGTGAGGTATTCTCTTTCATAATAACCTTTATAATGTCTCCTATTAGTATGTTTTGATTCACAGTGTAAATAAGCACCTGTAACCCTGTCTGCCTTCTATTTTTCTAGTCTGAGTGTCTTATTTAGACAGTTTTTGTTGTTACTGAGGATTTTGTTTGCTTCAGTGCATTGCAGAACACACCCATGCAGTGTGTTTGGAGCGAGGGAGGGGGCTGTGTGTAACTTTACTTTCTCCCATTTGTAGCTGGCAGTGAGTTTGCTCTCCTGCTGGAGTAGCAGCATCAGAATGCTAACATGGGCTTGCTTTAGTTATCGATGAGGGGGGGATGAAGCTTTGTGCATCAGCAAGACCATGGACCCTATTACAGCACCCCTGAAGCTCATTTTGAGTAATTTATTTAGTCTTTAAATTGTGTCCTTTTGTTGAAATACCCTTGGGGCATCACAATGAACACATTTATTAACAGTAAGATTTAAAACATAATAGTAATTAGCAGTTTAAACCGATGAGGAGACCACATCATCTTAAACTTACTTGTTTTATGTTTACTTAACACTTTAGATGACTTTTCTATAGTTACTGAAGTCACAGAAGTACATTATTTTCTATATAGATTGAGATAATTTTCATAAAAGTAGAGCCAACCATATCATTTATATTACACATTGGACCAGTGAATAAATTAAAACAAATTTATTAAGAAATAGTCTTTGCTGTTCCTCAGAAAGCAATTATAAAAGATAATATACATAATATAAATGATTAGTTTAATAAGTATAACTCACCTATAACCTCGTAGCTACTTAGACCTCACAAGACTTTGTGGAACTAAGTAATTAGCTTATAATTAGTTCCTCTACTGGACTGAGAGACTTTAAAGTGAGGCTCCATTTACTTATGTCTGCCACGTAATTCAATCACAAGGACCTCTTGTAGCTAAAAAAGAGAAAAGATAGTTTTGGACACCTGTTCTCCACCATACCTATAGAAGAGCCAGTAAATACAGGGAATGTACTTAAAAAAAGTGATCCATGACAATTTTTGTTACTTTGCTTATATTTTAAGACATCAATAATAAAGTACTCTTGTGACAGAAAACAGTAAGACTGATATGTTAAAGTGACAAATGTGTTGGAATTTTCTCTTTGGCTTGTAATTAATAATTACCTAGACTAATTAGCAAATATCATGTTTTTCTGACTCCTTTCATTAATCCGTACGTTGGCTCTCCTGCCCTCACCGACTGCCCTCACTATTATTGACAGGAAGTGTAGTCTTTTGGGAGTCAGGACTTCAGTCTCCTCTGCTGACTCAGTCTGTGAGCATGGGTAAGTCTAAGGCGCACTCTGTGTCACAGCTTGCCCATTATGACATCCGTACGGCAGCCTCCAGCCCATGTGTCTCCCTGCGGCCCTTCTTCATTACATCGTGTGTTCTTATATCTCATTGTCATGTTTGCCATGTGCTATTCATTGGGCAGCAGAAACAGAAAGCATGGAAGATAACTTCCATCTCAGCTAACCAGTGGAATTTTCCTTAGATACAAATTAGTCGTGTTGCTGTTTAATACAGACCTCACAGCTGTATTAGTAAACATACTTGCCAGCTCTCTCAATTAGTCAGACTTTCCTGCCGTATTTAAAGAGAGTAATTGACTTATTTGTTATTCTCAAAAATAATGTGTCTAATTTAGAATATGTAGTTTCTATTGATGGTTTTTAAGGGTTGGCAGGTATGTGTTAACATTTTTATAATAGCATCAAACTGTCAGTTAAAAGACAATTTTCAGCTCTTTTTAAAGCCCAAATTCATATTTTTATGGTATTTGTGTTGTTGTTTCCATTAAGATAATGCTAATCATTGGGTGTCTATTTCACCAGTTAAATTTTTGATATATGGCCTCTGCGTTTAATGAAGACTTAACAAGAAAAGCAAAAAGTCTGATTCACAGTTTGCCTTTGGTTCTCATAGTCTAAGTTTAAAAACTGACAGGTGTTACATTTGGTCAGCACTCTCTGCCGATTTGCGATTCATAGCTACAAAATAGAAGACCCTCTTTGACAGAAGCCTTGATCCTGACATAGCAGTTAAGAAGAATGTCTTGGACTGCTTGATCAAACCACTGTCACATATTATAGGAAGGAAAAGTTTGCTGTATCAGAATACTCTGCTCTCCCAAAGTATTAAAAAATTGATATTTCAAGAATGGAAATGATACTTTTTAAAATTATTGTTCGCAAACATTTATTTAATGATCATTGTGCCTCTTACTCTAAAACAATTCTTAGATTTTTAAGCCTCTAGTACAATGTTGAAAGTTTATGATATAGTATATTCTCATAAACTTGTTACACAAAGATCTTTAAAAGACTTTTCCCTGACTGTATACAGAAAAATAATTGGAGATGATTCTTGTGGATAACTGAAAAGAAGAACCTAGTTTTAAAGAAGGAGGGCTATAGAGTTAAGCCTAGCAAGAGCCTGCTCTGTTGCACTAAATGTGTGGTGGCAGGCCCCTCAAAGCCATAGTCGGAATAATCTTACATATGCCTCCTAGATTGTTGGGAAGATTGAATGAAATAAAGCATCTAAAGTGTCTGGCACATACATGGCACATCTTAGGCTCTCAGTACATGTTATAATTAACCCAGCCTTGCATGCCTGATGTGAAAATACCATGATGGAGGCACCAACTTTGGAGCCAACCTAAGCCTAGATCTTAGCTACACCATTACTAGCTTTGTGAATTTGGACCAATTAGTTACCTTCCCTTTGCCTCAGTGTCCTTATCTGCAAAGTGGGGATCACACTAGTATTTGTTTCATAAGATTGCTATGAGGATTAGATCAAGTAATCTAAACCAAGTATTGAGAATAGTACAGGCACATAATTAGCACTTTATGTATTAGTATGTATATTTTGAGAATGCAGTATCGTTATCCTTGGACAATGTAGGGTTGGGGCACCAAGCCCCCGTGCAGTAAAGAATCCATGTGTGACTTTTGGCTCCCTCAAACCCTGTCTAATGATAGCCTGCTGTTGGCTGGCAGTCTTCCTTATAACATAAACAGTTGATTAACACATATCATGTATGGTATATGCATTATGTACTGTATTCTTACAATAAAGTAAGCTGGAGACAAGAAAATGTTATTAAGAAAAGTCATAAGGAGCTGGGTCAGTGGCTCCCCGCTATAGTGCCAGCTACTCAGGAAGATACCTTGAGCCTGGAGTTCAAGACCAGCCTGGACAATATATAGCAAGACCTCATCATAAGAAATAAAGGAAATTATGAGGAAGATATATCTACAGTATTTTACTGTATTTATCAATACTGGAAGTTTACACAGTCTGTTTGTAAAATGAATCATCTGTCTGAAATGGTGGGCAACCGCAGCGGCAGACCTCAATCTATGGTACATATCAAGCAATTCAATTTTTTCTTCTAATGTCATGACGTTTTTCTGCTTCTTGGGAGCACCTCCAGAATCACTAGTGGCACTTCGTAGGAGTCTCATTATGCAAAGTTTAAGGTACTGCACTAAACATGATGAAAAATATGTGAGAACCTTAAGAGATTACTTTTTACTTCAATGCGCCGTTTCCTGGAGAGACAACTGCTCACGCGGAGATCGGGAGCCTCACTTGGTGTTCTCAGCGGTACTTGCAGCTCTTGAGCTTCACCATGATAGCAACAGGAGGTGACTGCAAAATTGTCACAGTAGTACAATATCCACTACAGTTGATTTATGTTCATTTACATTGCTCAACTGTAAATGGTTCCTCGTATGGTCTGTATGTGTATGTAAGTTTTGGTAAATTTTAACTTTTTATAATAGATTTGTGTATATTTTATGGTAGTAAATGACAAAATAGACTAGTTTCCACATATAGTTTATACATTCACAACATACCTAACTTTTTCTTAATTCCTTCGATATTTCTAGGCCGTGTGGTTCATCTGAACTTTTTCAAATTTTCACACATCTCCAAAAATTTTTGCAACACATTTATTGAAAAAAATCCAAATATATATGGACCCATGAATTTCAAAGTCATGTTGTTCAAGGGTCAACTGTGTTTTAATTCATACTAAGTCAGTGTAGTTTTTCAGAATTTTCACCATGATGTTTTATAACTTAGCATTTCTTTCAGTCGTCCCAGTGACTTTTGCTCCCATTTTCTGCAAGTATTTCTTTTTTAAAAAAAGGCAAAATGACATTCAGTTCATTAATGTCTCACCGTGTACCTTCATAACACAGCTTATCTGATGAGTGCTGAAAGGGCAAAGGCAGTGGGCACTGATTTCCCATGAAGTTCGTCTCTTGTTGGTACTGCCAGTTCCCACAATCCTAGCATTCTCTAGGCATCAGTCAGTGTCTGCAAAAAAGGATTTTCAAATATTAAAGCATGTGAAAAGACAAACAGGCCAAAACTCAGAGCTCTCTAGGGACTATGACCTCCAAAACAGACTCCATTCTGACATTTTCACAGGCTACTTGAAGGAATTCCAGCAGGGTTGTTCCATTTGGTAAACTCCTAAACAAACCCTCTGTCATCGAGGACTGATTTATAGCATTTTCTACTTCTTATGTACTTGTTCTGAAGAGATTAAGATAGTAGATATGGTTGCTGAGACTCTTTTAAAAGGCATTTGATATATATGATAAGTACTATACAGAAGACTTTTGGTATTTTGAAGTAATAAAACAGTTATTTTTAATGTTTAAAGAGATTTTGTGTTCTGAGTTGTCTTCTAAATTCTTTTTCTTTTTGATTCCAGGAAATCTATGTCATAATCACATCTCTAAATTAAGTTTTTTTTCATTATAAACCCAATCATTTAACAAAGAAATTGAATAAATTTAGAAATTATCTTTGTATAAACAAATATGTTAAAATATGTTTATGTATATATATAAATATATACATATGATATACATGTGTCATATGTTTTACAGTGACCTTTAGAATATGTGAAACAGAAACAGTTCCAGTGTTGTAGAATGTTCTTCTGTGAAATCTTGGTGTAATGGCAGCTGTTTAGATGATGCTCTAAGGTCACTAGAGGGGGTGGATCTATAAGTTGTTTTTCAATTAATCTGGATCCTCTTAAAATATTTTACTGTGTATTTTTATGCATTTCTTTTTTTAAAAAGAAGAATATAATGCTAAAAATAAATGAGAAGGGCAGAACCCAAGAGATTTGGAGCCTGGAGAACTTAAGGAAATGGGTAATTAGGATTTATTTGGCTTGTAGTTGGCCCTAACTGCTAACAGCCTCATGGTGGTCTCATCTGAAGTCTGTGAGTGGCATGTATGAAATTCTAGGGTGAACAGCATTCCACATTGGGAGGACCAGGTTTGTTGGGGAATTTTGTATGGTTTGTTTCCTTCTTTGTGTGTTTCTTTTTAATCCTTTAAATGAATTCTTTAATTGAATTAACAGAGTTTTAACTGCTAAATAAAAGTCCTATACAATCAAAAATTTCTTAAGATTTGATATCTGATTCTGTTGTAGGAATGTAATATATTTTGGGAAAGAGTTTAAAAATGGGACACAGGCAAGTAAATTGATTTATGATGCTCTCAACCAAGCTTCACAAAATTAGTACTAAAAATAAAATTCATGTTATCATATTCTAATAACCTGTCATAAACCTAGCATATTTTAGATCTCCTTAGTGGAAAGACATGAAAGTGAAATAATAAATTGCTTAATTGGTCATAATTAGTTATTGAGTTATTGACTCTACTAGAGAATTGTGTGGCTCTTGACTGATGTTTAAAATATAAATAAAATCTGCTGAAAAAAATAAACGTGTGTTACTGTTTCTCTCAAGCCAAGAATAACAGTGATATTTAACTAGACATGATCTTAATATGAAAAAGTATTACTTTTCTAATATGTTTTCTAACAACTTTTTTATTTCTCTATATTTGTTAGTCTCTTCATCTTTTTCAAAGAAATGGAATTTGGTTAAATAGCAATTTGCGGATGAACCAATGAAACCTCTGGTTGCATACTTTTGTACTTGTTTGTGCATAGAAATCGTGTAGCTGTTTGATGGATTGCTCAGTGCTTTCTGAACCCTCAAGAGAAGGAAAATGCTTGTACCTTCAGAAAGTTGAAGATTTTATTTTAATACCCAAATATTATAATTTGAAGGATTTTCTAGATAATGGAATTTAAACTCAATCATAACAAGTTAGGACTAAAAAATTTTCATTTGAAGAAATTCAAGAACTTAGTCTTAAATTATAACTGTCAGAGTCCAGTGGTGTTTGAAAATACTTTGGTTTTTGTTTTTAACTATTACAATGAAACTATTTAAAATGAATTCTCTCATGAAAAAATATGTATTTCTTAAATGACCCCAAATGTTTCATGTACCTTTGAGGGTTATATAAATGTCAATTAGGTTCAGTTGATTAATAAAGTTGTTCAAATCTTCTATACCTTTATTGATTTTCTTTTTACTTGTTCTACCAATTAGAGAGGAATGTTGAAAACTCCAACCACCAACATGTATTATTTCTCCTAAAGTCTACTCTGTTTTATATTAATAGTCCCTCTAAGTATCATGTGCTTACAACTACATGAAATATATTTTTCTCACACTTTTACCTTTAACCCATCTGTATCTTTATATTTAAAGTGAGTTTCTGGTCGGACATTGTGGCTCATGCCTGTAATTTCAACACTTTGGGAGGCCAAGGTGAGAAGATCATTTGAACCCAGGAGTTCAAGATCAGCCTGGGCCATAAAGCTAGGCCCTGTCTCTACAAAAAAATTTTAAAATTAGCCAAGCATGATGACACATGCCTGTAGTTCCTGCTACTTGGAGGGGCTGAGGTGGGAGGATCGCTTGAACCCAGGATTTTGAGGCTGCAGTGAACTAGGATCACATTACTGCACTCTATCCTGGTGACAGAGTGAGACCTCATCTCCGTTTTTGAAAGATTTTTTAAATATTAAGGATAAGCTTGCTGTTAAAGTAGAAATGAAAAAGGAAATTTTAAAAATTAGTGGGTTTCTTATAGATAGCATAGAGCCGAATCTTTTTAAAATCTAGTCTGACAATCTCTTACAATTTTAATTGCAATATTTAGATCATTTACATTTAAGGTAATTATTGGTATATGTGGTGTAATAGTTATCTATTGCTTTGTAATAAATTACTTTAAACCATAACAGCCAAACACAGCATGCATTTATTCTCTCACAGCTTCTGTGGGTCAGGAATTCAGGCATGTCTTAGCTGAGTACCTCTGCCTCAGAGTCTCTCAGGAGTCTGTAATCAGAGTGTCGGCCAAGGCCAGAGTTTCACTTGAAGGTTCAATTAGGGAAGGGTTCATGTCCAAGCTTACTTAACATTGCTCTTAGCAAGATTCCGTTCCTTTAGGACTGTTGGACTCAGAGCCTGAGTTCCTTGCTGACCATTGGCTGGAGGCCATCCTCAGTTCCTTGCCACCTGGGTCTCTCCAACATGACAGCTTTCTTTATGAAAGCCAGTAAGAGAGAAGTCTTCTGGCAAGACAGAGTGGTAATCTTTTGTAACATTCCTTAAACTTAACCATGTTCCATTGATTAGAAGCAAATTACTCAAAGGGAGAGGATTGTACAAGGCCATAAAAACTAGGAGGCAGGGATCCCTGGGACTACCCTAAAGGCTGCCCATCACAATTGAGTTCAAATCCATCATCCATCATCTTGCGCTCTCTCTATATATATATGTATTTGTCTTAGGTGTTCTCTCTCACTTCTTCTTGTCTTGCCTTGTTTAATTTTTTTCCCATTTTATTTTATTTTTATTTTACAGTGCCTTATTAGATATACCTCTTTTTTCCAAGTATTCCCTGATCTTTTAAAATGCATATCTAATATGCAGCTAATCCCACCCAATAAAAGTTTATTTTCCTTCTACCTCTAGAAGTTTTATTTTGTTCTTTTTTGTACTGTCCATGTTTCTCCATGTTATATTTATGTTTTCTTTTAAATACTTGTATATAGTTATAGTAGCTGTTAATAGTTTCATTTATTTTTGTCCTTCTGGGTCTATTTTTATTGATGAATTTTTCTCCTATTTAAGAGTTGCATTTTGCTGCTTCCTGGTGTAAGTAGTATAGTAATTTTTCATTGGATATAACTTTATGAATGTTGCATTACTGAGTGTCTGGAATTTGTTTTTGTTGTCTTCAGTTAAAGAAAGTTGGGCTTTGGTTTGGTAGGCAGCTAAGTTACTTTTGGATAACCTTCAAGGCCTTTCTTAAATTTTTTTAGGAAAGATCTAGGGTAGCATTCGTGGCAGGGAGACCCCCTTTAAAGGTATCTCTGCTGCATGCCCTGCTAAGTGCCCCAGGGAGGACATTGCACTCAAGTCGGTTGGAGCTCAAACATTTCCCGACCTTGTATACACTCTGGGAATTATTTAGCTTATAGTCCCTGGTCATTTCTTGCCCAAACTCGTGAAATTTTGCTTTGTGTACAGCTTAGCACTCAGCAAAGATTCCAGGGCACCATTAGGCAGGTTTCTGGAACTCTTTTTCAGCATAGATCCTGTTTTTCACAAATCTTCCCTGAAACTTCAGCTGCATTAGCCTGCTTAAGCTCTCCTCTCATCTCTGTCTCCTCAGTTCAGCAAGCCTAACAAGCTCCTCTGTGATTTCTTTCTCCTCTCACCCACAGTCTAGAAATTGCCTCCAGGCAGAAAGTTAGGGCAGTTATGGGCTCATCTCATTTGTTTCCCTTCTTTCAGGGGCCACAGCCCCGCATTACCTGTTTCCCAATGCGTGAAAGCAATTGTTTCATGTATTTTGCCCAGTTATCTAGTTTCCTATGGCAGGAAGTTAAGTCCAATGATTGTTTTCCATCATGGCTGGAAAACAAGAGTCTGGAATTGGGATTTTCACATAGGACCTTTGCTTTTCCTGTGACACATGCTTCCTCTCAGTACATATGGATGAACTTTCTGACTAGGATTACAGTAGCAATATCAGTTTATTTTTGGACCCACCCAAACGCTCAGACCTTACTGGAAGTACCAAGTTGCTCTGCTTTTTGATCAGTGGATGAATGAAACCAAATTGTTGGTTAAAGACCAAGGCTAATAGTTATGGCTGGTTCTCATGGCAAGTAGCTTTTCACTTTTGCTGTTGATGCAGAATGGTCAGCGAGACTGTCAGAGAAGATACCATGCTAGGGCCTCTGGGATTGCTTGGAGATAATGGCATGGTCATTCCTTTGGTTCAAGAAGTCATCTCTTTTTTAAAATTTGAAGCCTCAAAGAGGAAAGGTTTCACTGATTGGCAGAATCCATTCTTCATTAATAAATAATTGATTGTATATTATTTTCTCTTATAGAAATATTGAAATTTTAAAATATTCTCTTTTCCTCAATATTTGAATTTGATTCAACTTGGCAAAAGATTCAGCCTTTAAAAGAGACAGCTAAAGACTATATTTTCAGGCTGGGTCAGTGGCTCAAGCCTGTAATCCCAGCACTTTGGGAGGCCGAGACGGGTGGATCACGAGGTCAGGAGATCGAGACCATCCTGGCTAACACGGTGAAACCCCGTCTCTACTAAAAAAAATACAAAAAACTAGCCGGGCGTGGTGACAGGCATCTGTAGTCCCAACTACTCGGGAGGCTGAGGCAGGAGAATGGCGGGAACCCGGGAGATGGAGCTTGCACTGAGCTGAGATCTGGCCACTGCACTCCAGCCTGGGCAACAGAGTCAGACTCCGTCTCAAAACAAAACAAAACAAAAAAAAGTGTATTTTCCTTCTCACATGTATATTAAATGGGAACTTTCTGGTCAGAATAATCTCGGTTATAATAAGAAAAAAAACAAGTCCAGCTAACCATCCTTTTCACACCCTCCCGTCATACGTTCCTCCTATCAACCACTCCCCACTCCCCCATGCGAAGGAAAAGGTCTTGGAATGAAATATATCAAATTATTTTGGAAATTTACATACATATAAACTATTCCCATCTCTTTCTATAGTTGGCATTTTTCATAATGTGCACATAGTACTTTTATATTAAGGTAAAAATCTTTTTTAAACAAATGTCATATAATAGGGAATATCAGAGTTATTGACAGTGATTTGGTAGCTCATGATTATATCATGATATTGGGAGGATTCTACTTAGAGCTGACTAATCGTCAAGTCGAATCTTCACAACATGTCATAGGTTCTCATTAACACCAGAGCTTTAAAGAAGAATTTAGGTTGATAAAGAGTTTTGAGTGGTAGAATAGAAATAAGATAGAATATCACTGAGATTATCTAATAACACCACTCAAAAGTATACGTCAGCATAATCATGGAAACATAATCTGATCAAAATCTCTGTGGTCTGGCTCCCCAAAGTTCGTAATCTCTACTTTTTAGCCTTGGGCCTAGTGGTTTAAGGTTCCCATCTTGGTTCACAGGGCCACCCCTTACTGCCCACATGAGCTGTGGTGTGCCTGTCTCACAGTGGCTGAGAAGCCAGCATGGGAGTTAGGAGACAGGGAACAGATGGGAATCTCTAGTAGTGGGCTTGGTGAGGGAGGCTTCCATGTCAAAACTGGCCACAGAGATGGAGAATAACTGATTTACAGCAGATAGATGCAGCTCCAACAAGGTACTATTGAGTTTGGTTCTCAGATTCATTTGGTCCAAGTGACCTGCTGATACTACAGATACTGATACTACAGATAGAAGCCAAATAAATGAGATGTCACTGAATAAATGAAACATGAAAAGACTGTGTTTTTGAAAATTAGAATTGTCAATGTATACTTACACTTTGTACTTTAGAGTATATCATATTCTATTTTTATCAAATGACTTATATATACAGTTTCATTTTATTGGCCCAAATGTTTGAAAATGTAATTATTTGAATTAATGTATTAATTAGTTTTAATGTGTTGTTGCAGAATGTTTTCCAATAGAATTTTTATTTTTAAGCTATACAGTTTTTATAAGGGACAGTTCCCCCACTTTTGCTTTGTTAAGGACTATAATCATGTAAATTAAATACCTAACACTGCTATTTTGACTTTCTTAGTTACCATGTGTCTTCTCGCAAAAACAAACCATTTCTTTTCTCATTCCTTTTGGTAATGTAACCAATCAACACATATTTTTATAGATCCACCTACAAACAAGGCACTGTGTTAGATTTTTCCATGTGTTTCTGCATATTCCCACATTCTTCCTTCTTGCCTACACGGTAGGCCTAGAACCAATTGGTAAATAGTGAGTTAAACTATTAAATTCTGCCAGTAGTGAGAGGATGTCTTCCCTGACTAGGCAAAGGTATTTTACCTTTGAAGTAGATTTTAATTGTTTCCATTTTATAAAACCTATAAATTGAGGGTCAGAGAAATTAAATAATGCAGAACACCCAGCTAGCTAATGAGGAATAAAGTTTTAAAGTATATGGTTGGTTCTAAAGCTACCTCTAATGGTTATAAATAGTGCTATTACAATAGAAAAAAAAATAACTTTTATTTGAAAGGTAGTTAATTAAAGATATGTTTAAGATTATTAAAATGCTTTTATTTTTTATATAATGAATATGGCTATAAAAAGTATAAATGTAATCATATGCAAAGCTAAAAAGAGGTGATTTTACTTGAGCAAATTGTTTTATTTTAAAAGGCCTGTTGAAGGTTAAGACATTCTATAGTCAACTATCTACCTTGTTGAACTTGACTAGATTCCCTTTCATTTAAGTTTATTCATATATAATAGGTGCTATATAAAGTTTATTCATGTGGAGAGCTGGGCACGGTGGCTGACGCCTGTGATCGCAGCCACTTGGGAGTCTCAGCCAGGAGGATCACTTGAGGCTAGGAGTTCAAGATAGCAAGGGCAACTTAGCAAGACCCTGTCTCATAAAAATTAAAAAAAAAAGAAAGAAAGAAACTAAGGTGTTGTGACATATGCCTGTGGTCCCAGGTACTTAGGAGGCTGAGGAGGGAGAATTGCTTGAGCCCAGGAATTGGTGAGCCATGATCACACCACTGCGCTCAAGCCTGAGCAACAGAGTGAGACCTCACTAGGTGTTTTCATGTGGCTATTCATACAAAGAAAGAAAAACTCAGTGTTCTCAAGTTGTATTCTACTTTATACTTTTCTCAGAAAATGTTGCCATGCTAGGAAGAATTACTTTACAACCAAGGACCTTGGTAGTCTAGAACACAGTGCTGTAGTCAATTTTGTGTGTTTTCATTCTAGCTCAGTACTTTTACAGGTACTCAGCTAAATGAATGAAGAAATTTTAAAAATTTCTCTAGTGGAAGATGTCCAAATAATTTTTTTTTACCTTTTAAACAAATGTACTTTCACATTTGCCAGTAAAATTGAAAGCCTGAAAATAGATTATTATGGGAATTTATATCATTTTTAAAACTAAAATGAAAATCTCCCTTTACTAGTTCTATAAGTCAGTTGTATCTTTTCTGTGGAAAAATACAAATGGACATTTTCCCCTTCTAATTTCCTAAAGTAGGGTAACAATCTTTTTTACATGATCTTTTTAACCCCTGGAGTTAGAACAATTTATTAACTTTATTTAAGAATCATTTACAAATAAGTTACAGGTATGCCCAAATATGTCAGTATACATCTTTAAGAATAAATACATTCTTCTGTAAACCACAATATAGTTATCAGCCTCAAAAAGTTTAACATTGGCATAGTAATATTATTTAATACACAGCCCATATTCACATATCCCCACTTTCCCCAAAAAATGGCCTTTATTGCTTTTTCAAGTATCACTCATTGCATTTAGTTGTCATATGCCTTATTTAGCATTGCAGAGTTCCTCACCTTTAACAAATTTTTTTCATGACTTAGCATTTTTGAAGACTCTAGGCCAGTTATTTTGCAGAATGACCCCAATTTGAATTTGTCAGATCAGTCCTAGTGATCAGTTCATGCTAAATATTGTTAGTGATAACACTAAATAGGTGCTGCATCCTCATGGAATCACATCAGAAGATACATGACAGTTTTGTCTCATTATTGGTGAGATTAAGTTTGATCACTAGGTTAAGGTGGCATTACCCTGTTCCTACTATTTCTCTTATGTAAATGTACTGTTTCCATTTGTAATTAATAAGTAATGTGTGGGATAATACCTTGAGACTATGAGACTATTCTGTTTCCCAACCTCCTTTCATCTGTGTTTCAAATGATGATTATTCCCTAAATAAATCATTATAAAGGTACTTGCAAAGTATGATGTTTTAATTCTAATACTAGTTCTCTATTCACTAGCATTATTCTGAGGGAAAAAAAAAAAAGCTTTCTTTTCAAAGGGAAGTATCACTATGGGCTTACAGATATTTTATTTTTTTTAAATTGGAAAGAGTCTATCCATTATGGTCAGCATTTTTGATGCATAAATTGTCCCAAATTTGGCCTCTGTGACCCCTTTCATGGTGGCTTTTGTGTCCTTTGGGCCATCCCCCTTAATTTTTTAGTACTCTCCTACCTTCTGGCACAAGATATTTCAGAATTCATCTTATGCTTTCGTTGGCTCCGTCTTGGAATTAGTCCTTGCTCTAAGAATTTCTGGTTCCTTTTAGTGAGGAATAATATTTAGAAACCAAGATCTGAGAAATAGACATGTGTTTTGTTAGTTGGGTGTCATTGCTTCTATTCTGTTTTAGTAGGTAATGCCAGGACTATTTTTTGTTTTGTTTTGTTTTGTTTTGTTTTTTAATCCTGAGTTCAGGCCATGATTTTAGTAGGCAGTGCTAGGATTTTTTTTTTTTTTTTTTTAATCGTGAGTTCAGGCCAAGAATAGCCATGCCATCATGAAGTAGGTGAACAAAACCAGAGGACTTACATTTCCAGATACAAAGACCTGTTATAACATATAGTACTTTAGACAGACAGTCTGACCAATGGAGCAGAATGGAGAGTGAGAAATAGACAATATTCAGTCACCTGATTCATTACAAAAGTAACACATTTGTGCAATGGGGAAAGGATGGTCTTTAAATAAATGGTTCTAGATTAGCTGAATGTCCTGTGGAAAGAAATTCATCTGGATTGAACTCATACACAAAAAATTCCAACTATAAAAGATAAGATAGTAAAGTTTTCACTACATGATCTTGAAGTGGGCAAAAAATTTTAAAATAGGACACAAATAGCACTATCCATAAAAGAAGAAACCTGATAGATTGCATTATATTTACGTTAAGCACTCTTGTGTACCAAAAGACATCACTGAGAGAGAAAATCAACCCAGTAAGAAGGGGTAAATCTCAATACGTATATTGAACAGAAGACTCTTCTTTAGAATAGAGAAGGACTTCTACAAGCCAGTGTCATCAGCAGACAAGAGCTTTGACAGATATAGATACTTCACAAAAGAGGATATCCAAATGATGCACATATATATGGGTAAAAATGTGTATTCATTAGTACCTCAAAAATGACTAAAATATGAAAAAGAAAATACCAGATTTGTCAAGGATTTAGAGCAATTGGTGGGTACATAAACTGGTATAACCATTTTAGAAACATGGTAAGTATAATTCTACCCTGGGTGTCAGATTTACACTTCTAGATTTAGTCAACAGAAATGCATATGTATGTTCATCAAAAGATGATGTTTTGGTCAGGCGTGGTGGCTCATGCCTCTAATCCCAGTGCTTTGAGAGGCCAAGGCGGGAGGATCACCTAAGCCCAGAAGTTCAAGACCAGCCTGAGCAACATAGGGAGACCCCCATCTCTACAAAAGGTATATATTATTTAAATAATTTTTTAATAGCCAGGCATGGTGACACATGCCTGTGGTCCCAGCTATTCAGGAGGCTGATGCTGGAGAATCACTTGAGCCTGTGATGTCAAGGCTGCAGTGAGCCGTGATCACATCACTGTTCTCCAGTCTAGGCAACAGAGCGAGACCTTGTTTCCCCCTCTTTCCCCAAAAAGATGATTTTTTTTTTTTTAATTATATGACATTACTGTGTTTTGTAGGTACTGTCAGCAATTCTATATGATTCATTCTAGGTTGTTCATAGCAGCACTATTTGTTGTAGAGAAAGACTGTAAACTACCCAAATGCTCATCTGCAGTAGCATGGTTAAATGAATTGTAATACTTCAGACGGTGGAGTATAGCATTGAGAACGAATACACTACAACTACTTGCAAAAATGGCCGGGCGCGGTGGCTCAAGCCTATAATCCCAGCACTTTGGGAGGCCGAGACGGGCGGATCACGAGGTCAGGAGATCGAGACCATCCTGGCTAACACAGTGAAACCCCGTCTCTACTAAAAAATACAAAAAACTAGCCGGGCGTGGTGGTGGGCGCCTGTAGCCCCAGCTACTCGGGAGGCTGAGGCAGGAGAATGGCGCAAACCCGGGAGGCGGAGCTTGCAGTGAGCTGAGATCCGGCCACTGCACTCCAGCCTGGGCGACAGCGCGAGACTCCCTCTCAAAAAAAAAAAAAAGAATATGCATGAATCTTATGAAAATAAGATTGGACAAAGGCAGCAAATCACAAGAGTATATACCATATGATTCCATTTTCACAAAGTACAAAAACAGGCTGAACTACTACTCTGTGGTATTAGAAATCAGGATAGTGGTTACACTTGTCAGGAGGAAGTGACTAGAAGGGAAGCACAAGGCGGGAGCTCTTAGGATGCGGGAAATGTTTGATTTCCTGATGCCAGTTGTGTGGATGTGATCACTTTTACAAATTCAGTGAATGGTATACTTATGATGCATACCTTTCTGCATGTGTATTGTAACAAATAAAAATCCTAAATCTAATTTCAATCTAACACCATGGGTTTTTTTTCTTCTGCTTCCCCCAGTTTTTGTTTGTCTATCTTTTGTCCTATAATGAAAAACCTTCATTCCCAAAAACATCAACTTATTTATTCATTTGCTCAATTCTACAGTATATAAAATCATTTCAGAATTACAACACCAACAGTGTTACTACTGCTAACAAATCTATTAAGGTCAAGGTTTATTTGCAGTTCTTTTTGTTTACTTAGACTGTATCTCATTGAGGGTATACAATCAAGACTGCATTCAAAAGCTGCTTTCTTTCATTTTCATACTAGTTTTTTACAGTTTGATGTCTTTTGGATAGATTTTCTTGAGACCCAATTGGAAATAAGTCAGGTATGACCATTTAAAGAGACTAAAGAAGTGATTCAACTTCTCATGTAAGGAAAATATTTTAGTTTGTGGGGAGATCAAGTCATTGCAGCCTAGACTGTTATTATCTTCAACACATTTTCTAATATTATAGCATTATCCTATCAATTTATATTACGTATAAGCCTCAGCTGTATTTAGTGTTCAGTAATATTGCTTACTGAAAGATCAAGGCCACATGAAAGCCATTTTTCCAAATAGTTCACATGTATCTATATTGCACTTAACAAACTTTTGGCTGGGCGCAGTGGCTCACGCCTGTAATCCCAGCACTTTGGGAGGCTGAGGCAGGTGGATCATCTGAGGTCAGGAGTTCAAAACCAGCCTGGCCAACACGGTGAAAATCCATCTCTACTAAAAATACAAAAAAATTAGCCAGGTGTGGTGGCGAGCACCTGTAATCCCAGCTACTTGGGAGGCTGAGGCAGGAGAATTGCTTGAACCCAAGAGGTGGAGGTTGCAGTGAGCTGAGATCTTGCCATTGCAGTCCAGCTTGGGCAACAAGAGCGAAACTCCGTCTCAAAAAAAAAAAAAAAAACTTTTTTATTTATTTTATCTTATTTGTGTTCACTAGAAAACATAGATACTAGAGGGAATGTAAAGAATAGCTTTTTTGATACATAATACTTGTACATATTTATGGGAGTGGTGTCATATTTGGTTACATGTAGAGAATGTGCAGTTACCAAGTCTGGGTATTTAGGATCTATGTGTTGGTAACATTTCACATCCTCTCTTCTATTTTGAAATATGTAATACATTGTTGTTAACTAAGTCACCCTATTCTGCTGTTGAACTTTAGAACTTAATTCCTTCTATCTACCTGTATGTTTATACCATTAACCAATCTCTCTCCATTCCCAGCAGGCGCCCCACACCCCCACACCCTTCTCAGCCTCCGAACTATCATTCTGTTACCCTCTATCTCTATCTCCTTAAGATCAACTTTTTTACCTTCCACATATGAGTGAGAACGTGCAGTATTTGTCTTTCTGTGCCTGGTTTATTTCACTTAACATATAATGACCTCTAGTTCCATGCATATTGCTGCAAATAAAAGGATTTTATTCTTTTTTAATGGTTGAATAATATTCCATTGTGGGGGGGGGGGGGGTGTGTACACACACTACATTTTCTTTATCAATTCATCTGATAGACACTTAATTTGGATCCATATCTTTGCTATTGTGATTAGTGCTGCCATAAACATGGGAGTGCAGGTATCCCTTTGATAGACTAGTTTCCTTTCCTTTGGTACCTAATTTTATTAGTGGCTTCACATGTGCCAGGCACTGCACTTGGTGCTTTTTGCATTGTCCCATTTAATCCTCCCAGCAATCTTGTCAGATGGATAAGAATTATCTTTTATGTTTTACAAATAAGGAACTAATAGGAACTGAAGCTTTGAGAGATTTGGAAACCCAAAGTCACGTGGCTGGAAGTGGCAGACTGGGATTTGTCTGAACCCACATCTTTATGACACCAAAGCTGATGCTCAATTATGAGCATTTTTGCTTTCTTAAAGTAAAATAATTATTGAGGGTTAGGGTTGACTCCATGTAGAAGAAGGAAAAAAAAGCTGAAGACAAAATTAAAAAAAAAACTACCTGGTATTTCTAATCGCATCATCCTTTCTTTTCAGGTTTCAGATTTAAGATTTTAGCACGTTTTTCCAGGCCAAAAAGGGTCAGATGGTTGCTGCTATCTTGGCTCCTAGAAACGTAGTTTCCGGGATGAATGTTTTGTCCCAATGCTTAATTTCCTATCAGATGGGGTTGTGTCTAGTATTAGTAGGTTGTAAGTTTAGAGAATTCAGTTGCTTGATATATTGCCGCAAAGTTTAGTCCTCACAGCCAATTGAGGATAGAGCATGTGGTGCATAGAAGGATGATCTGAGATGTGATTTCTGATCTGTTCCTTTTTCATCTTTGCTGCGGTGGAGAATTGGAATAGGCTGCTAACTGATCTGTTCCTTTCTAGTCTGATGCTCCTCTACACCCCAAAGATGGCTGAGTGATCTTTCTGATGCATGTATTTAGGCATGCCACTCTTGTCTGTAGTTCTTCAGTGACACCAATTTGCCTTTAGGATAAAGACCAAACACCCTACAGACTGTGTGTCCTGTGATGTCCTAGACTTTGCCTAGCCATGCGGCCGCCTTTGCCTTCTGCACCCTGTGCTCCAGCCCTGCTGCACTACTCGCTCTTTGCCATACATTATTCTGTCTTGGGACTTGGTATTTTTGTACATGTTGTTCTCTTTGCCTTCTTGTACATGTTCTCACTGTCCCCCTCTTTCCCCATCTCATCCCTATAACCTCGTTCATGTGACACCATCTTCCAGCACCCCTGCTTTCTCCCTGTTCATCCAACTAGATGATTCAGAGAAAATAGTTCTTAGCTTGTAGTTCTGAGCCATAAAATGGTTAACAGCCTTTGCCTTCGGTGTTAAACCTGAATTTGTGGTTACTGTTATATGTATCTTTTCAGTTCTGGTATACTTTGTTCTGTAAAATATTTAGCATTCCCTGTTTTTCAGATACTGTTTTGTAATTTAACCCTCTTTGGATGTTTTACTTGAAATGACAAGAGGTATAGCATTTGTGCAGTGAGAGCCATATGTTTCTATTTCTCCTTCCCCATAGTTGAAAGTAAGAAGTAGGACATAATTTTTTGAAAGAAGAAATTATAATACTTGCCTTCTATGCAAAATAGAGCAGCCACTTCCAAATGTGCATGCTAATCTTACTGTTTAGAAATTAAGAAGAATGGGATAACATATCACTTTCTAATTACAGAAATTAAAGGATACCTTGTGTGTGGAGGAGGAAATTTTTTTGGTTTTGTGTAGGTTTTCTTTTTTTTTTTTTCCTTGCCAACATCTTATTTTGAAACAATTCAACCATAGAGAGAAGCTGAAAGAATTGTACAATACATATCCATATAATAAACACCTAGATTCTATAATTAACATTCTTCTATACTTGATTTATTACATATGTATTCTTTTATCCACTTATCAGTCCATCAAAATTTTTCATGCATTTCAAAAAAGAACGTCAACATCAGTACACTTTACCTCTAAACAATTCAAAGTGAACATCCTTATGTAAAGTACAAAAGTGGTTTACATTTTTGTTGTTGTTTGCTTAAGTTTCAGGATACATATGCAGGATGTGTCAGTTTGTTACGTAGGTAAATGTGCGCCATGGTGGTTTGCTGAACTTGTCAACCCATCACCTAGGTATTCAGCCCAGCGTGCGTTAACTATTCTTCCTGATGCTCTCTGGCCCCCCATACTCGCCCCTGACAGGCCCCAGTGTGTGTTGTTCCCCTCCCTGTGTCCATGTGTTGTCATTGTTCAGCTCCCACTTATAAGTGAAAACATGTCATGTTTGGTTTTCTGTTCCTGCGTTAGTTTGCTGAGGATCACAGCTTCCAGCTGCATCCATGTCCCTGCAAAGGACATGATCTTGTTCCTTTTTATGGCTGCATAGTATTCTGTGGTATGTATGTACCACATTTTCTTTATCCAGTCTATCATTGATGGGCATATAGGTTGATTCCAAGTCTTTGCTATTGTGAATAGTGCTGCCATTATACATATGCATGTATCTTGATAATAGAATGATTTATGTTCCTTTGGGTATATACCCAAAATGGGATTGCTGGGTCAAATGGTATTTCTGGTTCTAGGTCTGTGAGAAATTGCCACACTGTCTTCCACAATGGTTGAACTAATTTACATTCCCACCAACAGTGTAAAAGTGTTCCTATTTCTCCCCAGCCTCACCAGCATCTGTTGTTTCTTGACTCTTTAATAATTATTCTGACTGGCGTGAGATGGTTTCTCGTTGTAGTTTTGATTTGCATTTCTCTAATGATCAGTGATGTTGAGCTTTTTTCCAGATGTTTGTTGTTCGCATAAATGTCTTCTTTTGAGAAATGTCTGTTCATATCCTGTCCTTTGCCTGCTTTTTAATCTTTTTTTTTTCTTGTAAATTTGTTTAAGTTTCCTGTAGACTCTGGATATTAGACCTTTTTCAGATGGATAAATGGCAAAAATTTTCTCCCACTCTGTAGGTTGTCTATTCGCTCTGATGACAGTTTATTTTGCTCTTTAATTAGATCCCATTTGTCAATTTTTGCTTTTGTTGCAATTGCTTTTGATGTTTTCATCATGAAATCTTTGCCTGTGCCTATGTCCTGAGTGGTATTGCCTAGATTTTCTTCTAGGGGTTTTATAGTTTGCATTTAAGTCTTTAATCTATCTTGAGTTAATTTCTGTATAAGGAAGAAGGGGCCTAGTTTTAGTTTTCTGCATATGGCTAGCCAGTTCTCCTAACCCCATTTGTGAAATAGAGAATTCTTTCCTCATTGCTTGTTTTGTATCGGGTTTGTCAAAGATCAGATGGTTGTAGATGTGTGGTGTCACTTCTGAGTTCTCTATTCTGTTCCATTGGTCAGTGGTTTACATTTTTAAAGATAAAATGTTTGTGTGTGTGTGTGTGTGTGTGTGTGTATGCTTATCTATATATAACAAAATACACAAATCTAAGGCACACTATTGGATGAGTTTTGATATATGCATATGCCTAAGTGCCTGAAACGTTTACCAAGATATAGAGCATTGCCATCACCCCAGAAAGATTTTTTCTGCTCTTTCCCAATCAGTTTCTACCCTAGCACCTCTGAGACAGCTACTGTTGTGGTTTGGTAGGTTTCTTTTTTTTTTTTTTTTTTTTTTTACAGTTTCAAGTTTCATCTGAATAGAATCATGCAATGCATGCTCCTGTATAAGGCTTCTTGCATTCAGCATGTTTTTG
The DNA here is from genome assembly GCF_047675955.1 of Chlorocebus sabaeus. Lineage (NCBI taxonomy): Eukaryota > Metazoa > Chordata > Mammalia > Primates > Cercopithecidae > Chlorocebus > Chlorocebus sabaeus. Next base: position 13,741,660 of record NC_132908.1, read on the forward strand.
AGATTCATTAATGTATGAATCAGTACTTCTTTGTTGTGCTTAGTGGTATTCCAGTGTATGAGTAGATCACAGTTTGTTTATTCATTTTCCTTTTAGTGGACACCTGGACACTTTCCAGTCTGAGGCTAGTATGAATAAAGCTGCTATGAATAGTCTTGTACAGGTATTTATTTATTTGGGTATATATGTGGGAGAGGAGTTGCTGGGTGAATATTTAGTTTTCTGAATCTGCATGCCCAAAAGTGGCTGCATCATTTTATACTCCCATAAATGTATGAGAGTTCCAGTTGTGCCACATTCTTACCAATATTTGGCAAAGTTAGTCTTCTCCATTTTAACCATTCCTATGGGTGTGTATTGATATCTCACTGAAGTTTTGATTTGCACTTTCATGATATCTAATGATATTGAGTACTTTTTAATGTGCTTATTAGTATTCATGTGAAAGATTTTTTCCAAATCTTTTGCTCATATTTTCCAACTTTATATTATAGTAATTTTTAAACATACAGGAAGTTAAAGAAATGTTACAGTGAGCTCTCATGTACACCCCACTTGGATTCTGCCATTAATATTTTAACATGCTTTGTTTTATCTCATGTGTACTCACCTATACCCCTCTTACCATCAGTCATTTTTTGATATACTTCAGATATCTGTACACATCTCTGTAAAGACTCCAGCGAGTGTATCATCTTCAGTGTTTGCTTAAAATGTCCTTATTTGAGTAAGAACAAATTATCCCTGCTTCTCCTTTTTATGTTCTTTCCCCCAAATCCATTCTCTGCTTTTCCTGCCTGTTTGTATTCTGAGATTATTGTCAGTCCCATTCAGGTCCGATTCTGAATATTTCATAAAACATAATAGCACGAAAACACGTTTTTTAAACTTTGCCCATTTTTTTAACTTGGTTTTTGTCTTTTAATTATGAAATTTTGGAGTTTTTTATATACCCTTGATTCTAATCCTTTGTCAAATATGTGTTTTACGAATATATTCTCCTGATCTGTGGCTTCCATATTTATTTTCTTGAATTATCTTTTTATGAGCAAAAACTTTAGTTTTAAATAAGTCTAATTTATCATTTTTTAAATCAGTTTTTAGAATTATACCTTAAAATTTGTTTAAATGAATTACACACAGGCAGTTACTATGAAGAGACAGTTTGGGTTACCAATTAAAGAAATTGTAAGCCATACGTGGTGGTGCATGCCTGTAATTCCAGCTACCTGAAGCTTGCATGAGTCAAGGGGTTTGCGACCAGCCTGGGAAATACAGTGAGACTCCGTCTCAATAAAAATAAATGAATACAATTTCTTAATTAAAAAAAGAAATCTTAACATACAAAATGTCTTTTTAGGGGTTGGCCTTTTTTCATCATAGATGTACCACATGTTCATTATAGACCATTTATAAAATTCAGAACGATAAAAGGCAAGGAATTTCAATAAACTATAAGCCCTACCACTCAGATAACCACTGTAACATTTTCAAGTATTTTGTCATGATTTTTTCTTTTAATTGGAGACCGTACTGATCATGTTTTTATGGCTTCCTTTTCTCCTGTCACCCTTACAGCGAACATTCTTCCATGTTATTAAATATTCCTCTCAGCTGGGCATGGTGGCTCACACCTATCCCAGCACTTTGGAAAGCTGAGGTAGGAGGATCATTTAAGGCCAGGAACTCGAGACCAGCCTGCACAACATACCAAGATCCTCTACAAAAAATTTTAAAAGTAATTGGGCGTGGTGATGCACGCCTGTAGTCCCAGCTACTCACAAGGCGAGAGAGAGGTTCTCTTGAAACCACAGCCTAGGTGACACAGCCAGACCCTGTCTTTCCCTGTCTGTTAAAAAACAAAAACTTTTGAAATAAAATAACTTGTTAATTCTTTGGCTCATTGTAAGCACTCAATAATTATTTTTTGCTTTTGAAGCCTGATTTCAATGGCTCTACAATATTATTATAAATGTGCCATAACTTAAATCACTCCCTGATTAACGTTTAGATCATGCCTAGAATTTACTGCTATGGTTAATGCTGGTGTGAATACCATTGCATATAAATCATTATACATACATATCAGAGTATGTATCATATGTATATATTCCAGAATATTCATTTAGAATAGTCATAGGTATTATAGGGTCAAAGAGTTTAGACCTGTTTCTGGATTCTTGAATACATTTCCATTTCTATTCTAGAAATATATTATTTATACTTTTATTGACGGTGTTCGAAAGTATTTTACAGTATTCTGGTCTCCTTGAAAAAATTTGTTATTAAATATGGGTAATTGCTAAGTGGTAATAATTCTATCATTCCTTATGTTTATTAACAGATGATATTCTACTATTTTAAAAAGTTTTCATTCTTCCTCTCTTTATTAACTTATATGATTATAGAATCATGGAGTCTGTGGGTTATAATCTGTTATTGTTATTTATTTTGATGCTCAAAGTGTCTCAGATTTGGCCACCTCCTTCAAGCTAGCCTCTGTGTCCTTTTGACAGGCCCCGACGTCATTCTCTGAGCATTTATTTGCATTCTGGCACAACAAAATATTTCAGGCTCAACCGGAGCTTTTCTTGCCCCAGCCCTGGAGCCAGCCATTTCTCGAAGAAAGTGTGGTACTTTTTAGTAGAGTATTTATAAACTAAGATCTGGGAACTAGGTGTGTTCATTGTTTCTAGATCCTCTTAGTGAACAGAAATAGAAAATACACATACTCTGGGCATGGTGGCTTACGCCTGTAATCCCAGCACTTTGGGAGGCCCAGGCAGCCAGGTGTGGTGGCGGGCAGCTGTAATCCCAGCTACTCGGGATGCTGAGGCAGAAGAATCTCTTGAACGTGGGAGACGGAGGTTGCAGTGAGCCAAGATTGCGCCACTGCACTCCAGCCTGGGTGACACAGTGAGACTCCCATCTCAAAAAAAAAAAAAAAGAAAAGAAAAGAAAAGAAAATACATATACACACATCTCTGTTTCTGGAACTATCACTGTATATATTAAAAGCCAGATATCCTTAGTGATAACTCCATTTTCATTCCCACATCACTGGGTTCCTTTAGCCTTTCCCCTTTATGTATTTGTAACTCCACTCTCTGACAGTGAGAACCTAGAACCTGGCTCCCATTATCCACAATATATTTTATGTGTTTAATTCTAGAATATACATAAAGTAGTTTTAGAATTGCTAACCTATTCCACTGTGAAAATAAATGTGTTACATTTAAACATGTGAACTTTATGGTTTCTAAATTATATCTCAGCAAACCTGTTTTTAAAATACCTACTAACTGGAGTTCAATATTTGTTCATATCTTTTTGGTTTTAGCCTACAGGTATATAGTCAAAATCTGTATTCAAAAGTTGTTAAGGTTGATTCTGTCCTTTCTTCAGCATGTTCATGTTATTTGAAATGCAGTTGCATTCATTTATTTTATGTTCAAATTTGGGTTATCTTCTATCCTATCTAATTTTATTCATTTCTGAGCACCTGAAATATTAGTAAGGTTCTGAAAGTCAAAAATATACAAAAAGATGTCCTCAGAGAAGTGTCACTCCTCACCTTTCTCTCCTATCCCGTTCCCCATCCCTTCATCCTTTCTACACTGTGTCTCCACCCAGTGAAGGTAATAAATCTCATTGATTTCTAATTTGTCCTTCCTTTCCCACCACTTCCCCCCAACAAACAAGCAGCTATATTTTATTTCCTCTTTCTCATACAAGAAGTAACATATTGACCCTATTTTGCAGTTTGCTTTTTTCACTCACTGTATTGTGGAAAACACTTCATACCAGTTTGTAAAGATCTTCCTTATTTTTAACAGCTATATAGTATTCCATTGTATGGTTGTACCATAGTTTTATTCAGCCAGTGTCCTATGTGTGAACATTTTAGTTGTTTCTAAGATTTTGCTGTTACAAACTGCTGCGGTAAATAACTTTTGGCTTTTTTTTTTTCATTTTTTTTATGATGTCAGAGATTTATCTGTCAGATAAATTACTAGAGAGAGGGTTGCTGGGTCAAAAGGAAAATGCATGTGTAGTTTTGTTAGACATTGCTTTCCCAGAGGGTCGCATCACTTTGCATTCCAGCCAGCACTGTAAGAGAATGTTTATTCCCCCACAGCCTGGAGGAATAAACAGAATGTGTTGTCAGACATTTTTACCATCTAATGTTTGGTATAATTTGGGTTCTGTTTCTCTAATTATGAATAAGGGTACACCTCTTTTCAATGTGTTTAAGGACCATTTCAGAGTCTTTTGGAGAGAGAAAGAATGAATTACCTGTTTATTTCTCTGTCAGGTTTTTGAACTTTTCAATTTTTAGAGTTGTTTACATATTGGAGCTATTAGCCTTTCCTCTTCAGTATGTTTTTGGGTTTTTCCTTTAATGTGGCCAAAATGTATCAGTCCTGTTTTTATTGCATCTAGATTTTGGGTCACAGTGTGAAAACTTTTCCCTATGTCCAGGTCATAAGAATCCCATCGATATTTATTCAGCATACTCATATGGTTTGATTTGTTTTCTTTTTTTACATTTAGATCCCAGATCTCTGATCCTCTTGGAATTTGTTTGTTTGTTTGTTTTTCTGGTAAGGCCCCTCCCCCCACATTGCTTTTCTTTTTCTTTGTGTTTCTGGCTTACCTTGGATTTTTTTTTTTTTTTTTTTCCATATGAACTTATGTATCAACTTGTCTTAGCTCCATTAAAACGCTTGTTGGTGTTTTTACTGGGATTGCACTAAATTTGTAAATTAACTTAGAGAAACTGACATCTTTATGATGTGTTATCCTATCCAAGACCAAGGACTGTCTTTCTATTTGCCCTAGCCTATTTCAGTATTTTTTAGGAGTTTTATACGTTTCCTGTTTAGTATATTCCTAAGAGTTTTTATCGTCTTTATTTGCTATAATTAATGGAGTTTTCTCCACTATTATAATCTCTAACTGCTTATTTATTTGTATATCTGAAGGCTACTGAATTCTGTATGTGTTTGAATTTGCCCTACTTGAAGTTTGCCAGGTTTCTTGAATCTGTAAATTTATGTTTTTCAGATTCAAAATGTTTTTCAAATTCAGATTCATGGAATTTTCAGGCATTATTTTTGCAAATATGTCTTGTGCCTCATTCTCTGTCTGCCATCCTTCTGGGACTCCACTTGCATGTAAAATAGAACTTTTGATATAATCACATGGGTCACTGGGGTTCTGTTCTTTGTTTTTTAATCTTTTTCCTCTTTGTCATGTACTTTATTTTCTTTCTTTCATTTTTATCAACATAATGGTTTACAGATTTGAATTTTTCTCTGATCACTGCTTAAATGCATGCCATAGGTCCTGATATACAAAACAACTTTTTTTTTAGAAATTCTTCTATTTTAGTTTGTATTTTTCCCTTTTTATGAGTTAATAGAAGATGTAATTAATTTCAAGATACACAATCCTTTTTAGTTTTTATTAATTATACTGGTTTTACATTGAGATCAGAGTGTTATTTGTAATTTTTTTTACTTTATGGAACTTGTTTTCCCTGTGACTTAATATATAATTTTTGGGGGGGGGGGGATTCCATGTATATTTGAGAAGATGTATTCACTATCATCAGTGCAATGATCAGTTCAACATGTATCAATAAGATCTCTTTATTGATTATGCTATTTTGGCCTTATATATCCTTATTTTTATCTACATCATGTGTCTTGTGCTAAGAGTGGCAGATTAAAGCCTCCTATTAATTGTGTCTATGTCACATTGATCTGTTGTCCTTTTTGTTTTGTAACAGTGGTTGTTGTGTTGTTTTGTGCATGGTCATACTGTTATAGCTTCATTTTGATTATATAGCTTTTAGCATTAAAAAATGTCTTCATGGCCAGGCGTATTGGCTCACGCTTGTAATCCTAGCGCTTTGGGAGGCTGAGGCAGGTGGATCTCTTGAGGCAAGGAGTTTGAGACTAGCCTGGCCAACGTGGTGAAACCCCATCTCTACTAAAAATACAAAAATGAACAGGGCTTCGTGGTGTAATCCCAGCTACTCAGGAGGCTGAGGCAGGAGAATCACTTGAGCCTGGGAGGCGGAGGCTGCGGTGAGCCGAGATCATGCAACCGCACTCCAGCCTGGGCCGCAGAGTGAGACTTTACTCCCCACCCCCCAGAAAAGTGTCTTCCTTTGTCACATACAAATTTTTTTACTTGAATTTTACATTTTCTGTTTTCAGGATCACCACCCCTTTGCCATCCTGATCTGTAACACACATCAGTTAACCAAAATAGTATAGGCTTGTCAGTCACAGCTCATTGCGTTATACCATCAGTGTACGCTGTAGAAATCATTCTTCAGTTATTACAGGTGGGATTTATTTGAATGGATGAATAGGTTTTGTTGTTTTGGTTTTCTTTATTTCTTTTTTAAGATCCTTTTGAGCAGTTCTGCTCAATCGTTTTCATGGTTTAGAAGCCCAGGTAAATAATCTTCTCTTGCATTAAAGTTTTGTAATAGTAGAGACTGTTTCAGGGTTATTGTATTACATATAGGAATTTCTCTGTTCCCACAAGTACCATTATAGGTTTAAAAAAAAACAGATTTATTGAACTATAATTGACATACAATTAACCGCACATATTTAAAGTATTCAAGTTGAAGAATTTTGGCATATGTATGCAACTGTGAAACCATCACCACAATCAAGACAACAAACATTTTCATCACCCTTAGAAACTTCCTCACGCCTGTTTGTAATCCATTCCTCTTTCCATCTCAGTCTCTAGGCAACTATTCATATATAAATGGAATCATACATGGTATGTGTTCTTTTTGTCTGCTTCATTCGGCATAATTTTGAGATTCATCCTTGTTGTTGTATGTAATTCATTTTTATTTCTGAGTAGCATTCTTCTCTATGCATTCACTTATTTTTATTTATTCATTCACTATGGGTAGATGATTGTTTGCAGTTTTTGGCTATTACAAATAAGACTGCCAATAAATTTATATTGAAGAAACCACAGTTTCTTTAAAAACTAAGCATACACCTTCTACATGACCAAGCCTTTACACAGAAGAAATGAGTATAAATACCTACACAAAGATTAATAGACAAATGTTCATAACAGACTTATTCATAGTAACTCAAAGTTGAAAACTACCCAGATATTCATCAAACAGATGAATGGATAAACAAAACATGGTATATCCGTACAGTGGATTACTCAGTAATAGAGAGGAACCAACCACCGATGAGGTACAACAATGCGGATGAATCTCAGAGTCATTATGGTAAGGGAAAGAATTTAGACTTAAAAGACCACACACTGTATGATTCCATTTACTTGAAATTCTAGAAGAGATAAACTAATTGATAGTGATAGAAAGCAGATCAGTGATTATCTGGAAACTGCAAAGGGGCAAGAGAAATCTTTTAGGAATGATGAAATTATCCTGTGTCTTAAATGTGACTGTGGTTTCACAGGTGCATGCCTCCATCAAACCCACTAATTTATATACTTTAAATGGATGCACCTTATTGTCTTTAAATTATATCTCAGCAAAATTGATTTTGAGATGTCTTTTAAATACAACCAAAAAATATATAACAAGTAGTTTTTGTTGTTAGTTGATTGATTGTAAGGAAGATGCTTATCAACTAGCCTGGGCTGCTAAATATAAGAATTTATTTAATTAAAGAGAAACTTGACCATGTAAAAATTGCTAAAACACTGGAATAGATCTTATAGGAATAAGATAAATGAGATGCAGTTCCAGCTTTTAAAGATTGTAAAAGTTATGAAGATGAGGTAAGAGATTTCAGGAATATGAAAAGTATACAGACAAGTGTTGATGTTGAGAGAAAGTATGAAAGGTTAAACACATCCAGCCTTTCTCAGCCCAGAGAATTAAACCCTACTAATGTGATTTCTGTGACTTTTCTCAGTTCTCCCAAGGATGACATAGCAAATACCATTTTAGATTCTTAGGAGGGAAGTGAATTTATTATATACAGTGGATGCCTTTGGGTATTAGGGCTTAATTTCCTCACAGAACCCATTGAACAAAGCTAGACTGAAACCATACTAAGTTAAAAAATCTGCTGTTCTACTTCTTAAAAGCTGTGTAGCTGGACAAGTGACTCCACCTCTCATTGCCTCACTGTAAAATGGAGATAGTAGTAGAGAGAGCTATTGAGTGGAATAATCTTGAGTTAATACATTAAAAGCACTTAACACCATGCATAAATATAGTGCTATAAAATGTAAGTGGCATATAAACAGTAACAACTAGCATCATCATCTTCATTATTGTCATCACATGGTGTGCTGAGTCCTCTGACAGGTATCTTGAGTGTTCAGAGTATGCAGAGGAATAGACCTGACTCTCAGGCGTGGAGAGAGACATCTGGAAAGCTTCTGAAAGAGACTGATACTGGAACTAGTTCTTGAAGATTGTTTAAGTACAGTTTCCATGGGCAGAGATAGGGAATAGGGAAATCCAAGAAGAAAAAACTTGTGCAAAAACAAGGACAATACAGAGTATATTAGGGAATACCAAGTAGTTCGAATTAGCTGAAGCCTAGGGAAAATGTAGGGAGTTAATAACGCTGGTCAGGAAGGTGAGAGACAAAGCACTGATGGCTTTGAATGACAAGCTAGGAAAGGTGGACTGACTTAGGTAGATAGAGGAGAGGCATGGAAGAGGTTTGGTCAGTTGAGTGGCATTTGTTTATTCATAGAGGCAGCATTAATTAAGCAGTCATAGCATCCAAGGCATTGGGACTGCAGAGATGAATAAGATAGCATGGCATGGTTTTTAAGTACATTGTCCAGAGCTGGACCAACCTGAGGTCTAGGCTAACCCATTACTCGCTGTTGTAGGTTTTGGGTTTGTGTTTGTTTGTTTGTTAATCTTTGTTTTTCCACCTAGCAAAAGCCTGTCTTCAAATTAGATGATTTAGTCTTAAGTATAGTATATAATCTTAAAATCAAGGATATCTGAACTCCAGAAAGAAAACTCATTTAGGCACTTTGGGAGGCCGCAGCAGGAGGATTGCTTGAGTCCAGGAGTTCGAGACCAGCCTAAGCAACATAGCAAGACCTTGTCTCTACTGAAAAACAGTAAGAGGGCATGGTGGCATGAGCCTATAGACCTAGCTACTGGGGAGGTTGAAAAGGGAAGATTGCTTGAAAAGTCGAGGCTGCAGTGAGTAATAATTGCACCACTGTACTCCAGCCTGGACAACAGAACAAGTCTCTGTCTTTAAAAAAAAAAAAAAAGGAATGAAAAGAAAACTCATTTAGAAACTGCTATTTAGAAAGCAAGAAGTACATGAACCAGAGGTAAGGTGTATGCATGTGTATATGTGCATTGGTGGGTGTTTAGAGTTAATAGTTGATGCCAGTACACGGTTTGAAATTATTAAGAGAGATGGTGCAGAAATGGAAAGTCCAAATCTTAGGAGATTAGAAAAGAGGAGTTGAGGGAAAATGCAAATATCTTGGTAGGCACAAAGGATCCTAGTGGAGAGGTGTAGTACATTGATCACAGTTTTGTAAGTAGGCAGGAGGGATTACAGACCTAAACAAATTGTCTGGATTCCCTATGGCAAGAAAAAAATTTACTTCTTCCTCAAAGATGGAAGGAAGGATGGGAGTGGGAACGTGCTGTAGAATTTATGTCTGAAGATCTCAATATTGGTAGCGAATCTAGGGGCCCAAGTTACTTGCTGAGAAAGCTATGAGGATGGTAACGTAGTGTAATCTTGAGGAAAATGAAAATGCTTTATGGAACAGAGGTGCAGGAGATTCAAAGTCAGTAAGAGATGAAGGAAACATTTTGGAGTTTATATAAGGGCATGGCATAACTTCATATTGGATTTGGTAGTCATCTTGGCTCCTTAACTTCTCAAGCTATGCTTTTGTTGTTCTCTACCTTTGCCATAACTCCCAAGATAATAAAATAGGACAGTCAGATTAGGTAAACAAAGGCAAATGCTTAATTCCCACTTTAAGAGAGTGTTGTGTAAGCCAAGCACTAGGATCTCCTCTCTCCATTTGAGTTATACAGTGGACTAGTGTTTCACAAACTTAAGTAATATACAGACCTTTTAAAAACAGTTTTTAGATGATTAGTTTGACTTTTCAGTGTGTTGGGGGCAGGGGATTTTTTCTTTTTATTTTCCCGGAGACAAGTTCTCACTTGATCGACAAGGCTGGGGTACAGTGGCACCATCTCAGTTCACTGCAGCCTTGACCTCCTGGGCTCAAGTGATCCTCCCAAGTAACTGGGACCAGAAGTGCATGCCACCACACCTAGCTAATTCTTTTGTAGAGATGGGGTTTTACCATGTTGCCCGGGCTGACCTTGAACTCCCGAATAAAAGAAATCCACCCAGCTTCACCTCCCAAAGTGCAGGGATTACAGGCATGAGCCACCGCGCCAGCCAGATGACTTAATTTTTGTTAATATAACGTTGCTGAATTATGTACAATTATAAATGAATGAAGTGTAAACGCCTTGTACTTAGTAGCACTTATACAATGACAAAACTGAAACACTTTGCATATTAATTGTAGAAATCTACAATGCTAATGAAATTCAAATCAATATTAACTTACTGTGACATGATGCATTTTTACATAAATGTGATTGCTGCTTGACACCTGACAGTGGTCCTTACTGCTCTATCACTGCTTTATGCTATCATGACTCATAGATGCCATTCCTTTTCTCTGTTCAAACTATTACAGTTTGGCTATCATTTTGCCTTCTCTGGGCTCAAACATGTCATTCTCACAATGTCTGGTTTTGTTACTGTATGACAACACTTGACTATAAAATACTCATCCAGGTGATCAAGGAGATTTTTTTCCCAGGTTAACAAAATGAAAACAAATTGCATACATTTCCATAAGGAGTTCATGAATACCCAAGAATACATCTTTGGACTCGGGAAATTTATGTCCTAGTGCTTGTTCTACCAAATCCTGAGACTCTGTGATTGACTGCTTGACTAAGATTAGTCATTTGTGGGCAGGGGATAAGCAAGGAGCAATGGCAGAATATCAAGACATTGAAAGACTTTAGTGGTTGAGATAGTTTATCCTAGACTTAAAACTAAGTCTCAAGAGGATGCAAGTAGGGCATGAACTAGTAGTCTGGGGAGTGGTCAGAGGACTAGACTGAAGTCGTTGAGTAGAAAGCAGTGCTAGTCAGCGTGGTCCATGTGCTGTGCCATCCTACAGGTTTTCGTTATTCTCCTGTGAGGTAACTTGAGAAATCGGGAGTATTTAGAAACTTTGACGGCAGCACGACACTGGTGAGACGCTCAAGTGCTTGATTAGTGGATTCCTCTTGTTCAACAGAGTGCAGATTAGTCTGGTTATTATCAAACTAATGTGACCCAGTATACTAGCAATGCATGGTGGGACCACATATTGATCTACAGCAGATTGGAAGTTTTAAAATATTTCTCTTAACCACAGATAATTACAGAAGCACTAGTATAAAGAACATTCTAATAAAAGCAAAAGAATGGAAAAGAGGGGAAAGTGGCAGTCAGAAATTGTTAAAAGCTATAGACTATATTCTTTAAGAGACAGAGATTGTGTCCCACATACACCTAACATGTCCCCAGTGCATAGAATGATCTTAGTAAATGCACGTTGGCCCTCAGTGGGTTACATTAATGAGGTCTAGACGTATTTGTATCAATGAGGTGATGAAATGACATTAAAATCCAGCATATAAACAGAACCAAAGACAAGAACCACATCATTATCTCAATAGATGCAGAAAAGGCTTTTGACAAAATTCAACAGCCCTTCATGCTAAAAACGCTCAATAAATTCGGTATTGATGGAACGTACCTCAAAATCCTAAGAGCTATTTATGACAAACCCACAGCCAATATCATACTGAATGGGCAAAAACTGGAAAAATTCCCTTTGAAAACTGGCACAAGACAGGGATGCCCTCTCTCACCACTCCTATTCAACATAGTGTTGGAAGTTCTGGCTAGGGCAATCAGGCAAGAGAAAGAAATCAAGGGGATTCAGTTAGGAAAAGAAGAAGTCAAATTGTCCCTGTTTGCAGACGACATGATTGTATATTTAGAAAACCCCATTGTCTCAGCCCAAAATCTCCTTAAGCTGATAAGCAACTTCAGCAAAGTCTCAGGATACAAAATTAATGTGCAAAAATCACAAGCATTCTTATACACCAGTGACAGTCAAACAGAGAGCCAAATCAGGAATGAACTTCCATTCACAATTGCTTCAAAGAGAATAAAATACCTAGGAATCCAACTTACAAGGGATGTAAAGGACCTCTTCAAGGAGAACTACAAACCACTGCTCAGTGAAATCAAAGAGGACACAAACAAATGGAAGAACATACCATGCTCATGGATAGGAAGAATCAATATCGTGAAAATGGCCATACTGCCCAAGGTAATTTATAGATTCAATGCCATCCCCATCAAGCTACCAATGAGCTTCTTCACAGAATTGGAAAAAACTGCTTTAAAGTTCATATGGAACCAAAAAAGAGCCCGCATCTCCAAGACAATCCTAAGTCAAAAGAACAAAGCTGGAGACATCACGCTACCTGACTTCAAACTATACTACAAGGCTACAGTAACCAAAACAGCATGGTACTGGTACCAAAACAGAGATATAGACCAATGGAACAGAACAGAGTCCTCAGAAATAATACCACACATCTACAGCCATCTGATCTTTGACAAACCTGAGAGAAACAAGAAATGGGGAAAGGATTCCCTATTTAATAAATGGTGCTGGGAAAACTGGCTAGCCATAAGTAGAAAGCTGAAACTGGATCCTTTCCTTACTCCTTATACGAAAATTAATTCAAGATGGATTAGAGACTTAAATGTTAGACCTAATACCATAAAAATCCTAGAGGAAAACCTAGGTAGTACCATTCAGGACATAGGCATGGGCAAAGACTTCATGTCTAAAACACCAAAAGCAACGGCAGCAAAAGCCAAAATTGACAAATGGGATCTCATTAAACTAAAGAGCTTCTGCACAGCAAAAGAAACTACCATCAGAGTGAACAGGCAACCTACAGAATGGGAGAAAATTTTTGCAATCTACTCATCTGACAAAGGGCTAATATCCAGAACCTACAAAGAACTCAAACAAATTTACAAGAAAAAAACAAACAACCCCATCCAAAAGTGGGCAAAGGATATGAACAGACATTTCTCAAAAGAAGACATTCATACAGCCAACAGACACATGAAAAAATGCTCATCATCACTGGCCATCAGAGAAATGCAAATCAAAACCACAATGAGATACCATCTCACACCAGTTAGAATGGCGATCATTCAAAAGTCAGGAAACAACAGGTGCTGGAGAGGATGTGGAGAAATAGGAACACTTTTACACTGTTGGTGGGATTGTAAACTAGTTCAACCATTATGGAAAACAGTATGGCGATTCCTCAAGGATCTAGAACTAGATGTACCATATGACCCAGCCATCCCATTACTAGGTATATACCCAAAGGATTATAAATTATGCTGCTATAAAGACACATGCACACGTATGTTTATTGCAGCACTATTCACAATAGCAAAGACTTGGAATCAACCCAAATGTCCATCAGTGACAGATTGGATTAAGAAAATGTGGCACATATACACCATGGAATACTATGCAGCCATAAAAAAGGATGAGTTTGTGTCCTTTGTAGGGACATGGATGCAGCTGGAAACCATCATTCTCAGCAAACTATCACAAGAACAGAAAACCAAACACCGCATGTTCTCACTCATAGGCGGGAACTGAACAATGAGATCACTTGGACTCGGGAAGGGGAACATCACACACCGGGGCCTATCATGGGGAGGGGGGAGGGGGGAGGGATTGCATTGGGAGTTATACCTGATGTAAATGACGAGTTGATGGGTGCAGCACACCAACATGGCACAAGTATACATATGTAGCAAACCTGCACGTTGTGCACATGTACCCTACAACTTGAAGTTTAATAATAATAAATAAATTTAAAAAAAAAAAAAAAAAGTCTTTCAAATATCCATAGCTAGGGAAGTTATCTCAGAATTTGAGGAAGACTGATCATATCATCTGAGGAAAGCTCTTTGTTGTAAATCTTGTAGCCAGTTGTATTTATATAAGTAACTGTAAAGCTTAGAAATGGAGAAAGGATTTGAATGACTTTTTCTAAGTTGATAAAAGTGTGTTCTGTCATTTCTTGATTACTCATGCTAACGAGTTGAGCAGGAAGAGACAAATGGCCCCAGTCTCTTACACAAGTGTAGCCAGAACGCTTGTGTTGCACACTGCCGCCATTTGTGTTGTACACTGCTGCCGCCATGTGAACGGCTGCCTGAGGAGCCACGCAAGCTGTCCTCTGCCCGTGCTGCCATTCCCTTGTCCCACACAGCACTCTCCCTCAGTCCGAGCACAAGCCAGTCATGAGACCATGCATGGGGAAATTCCAACCCTGAAAAACCTTCACTGCCTTTCATGTCCTCAGAGAGGGTGAAGCAAACTTGGCGGGGAGGGAGGTGCCGCATGTGCTAGTGTGCCGGTCTGTTCCGGGGTGGGGGACAACAAGCACAAATGACAAACCAATGATCAGACTGTTTTGCCCTGTTGTGGTGTTCAATTCTGCTACATTACTTAACTGTGAAACATGGATGTTTTCCTTCCAAATCTTATTACCCTAGAAAGGTCAGAAAAATGTATCCTTCCTTATGAAACAGCGGTTTTCATAGGGGCTAATTTGCTAATCTGTTTACATCTGAAGTACTGTATGTTCAGTATATATTTTTAAAGTGATAAAATGAAGGACTTTTTCAATATATATTTTAAAAGTGATAACTGTAAAGAACATTTAATACATGCTATCTGATTTGAGAGATAACACTCTTTAATTGTCCTTTGTTTAAAAAAAAATTTTTTTTTAATTAACAGTTGGAATTTACCGTAACCATTTTGTAATGATCTAAAGGTATAGTATTTTACGGTGGTGTTTATAAAGTTAAAAGGAAGAAAAATATGGATCAAATATGTATTTTACTAAAAATATGGTAACATTAGGAAAAATAATTTACGTGTACCCTAGACTGAAATTTTCCTTCCTTAATACATCCAATCTCATTATCTGTGTAGATTTTGTAATACTCTGACTCAGCTTTTGCTAAGGAAGTTGCAAAGTTTACTATTATTCACTTGAGTGAATAGCTGCTGAGGATCTATTACCAAGTACTGAGACACAGAAAATGAAAAGAAAAGGTCATCTTTACTCAATCTTTGTGTCAAGAATGCTACCAGAAAAGTATGCCTCAGTATTTCCCCGTCTCTTTGCATTTGTTACTAATTATTTTATTCATTACTCTTGAATGTTTTTGCATTGTGAAACATTGCCTAGTTGAAAATATTATCAGGTTTTTTCATAGTGAAGTACAGTATCATCACAGCAATACTGTTTTTATCAGTGGTTTTATATGCATATATTAACTCTGCCAAGTTTTTTGTGTAAGTCCCTTGAGCTGCATTTGTTTGTATTCTGATTCCCTGAAGACTTTCTTGGATTGTTCCTATTCTCTAAGCCATACAGTTTTTCTCACACTTATTAAATATCTGCTTGGGGTGGTGGGAAAATGGACTTGATTTATGGTCATCTCTTTCATACTAAAACAGCTCTTTTTCACTGTGCATACAAACACACACTGTGGAAGCAGATTTATCATAGCAGAAGTGACTTTCATCACATATTATTTGAAGTTAAATGTCACTCGTGACATTAGAGCCAAATGACAGTGAAGATGATGTACCATATATAGTAAGGAACAAGGGCAAACCTACTGGAAAGCAATTCAGGTGACAGTGGTGTGGGCTTCTCCTACTGAGGGATACTGCAGGTCTCCTCCATCTGTCCCTAATTCATCCCAAAAGGCATTGTGTGGGGCTGAGCTGGGCAGCTGCCCTGTGGGAGAGGGAGAGGCAGGCCAGTGTAGGGTGAAGAGGCTTCTGCACAGTTTTAGCCACGGCAGTGGCAGTGGTGATGTATACAGAGTGTCCATGAGTGGAGTGGCAGAAGCTATGGGAGACAGGTTTCTCCCTGTAGGAGAAGGGGCCACAAATACAGAAAAAAAAAAAAAGTGAACCTGTGGCACTGGAATGGAATTGGAGGCATTGGAATGAACTCATGGTTTTCAATACATATAAATAAATACAGACATATGTACTTAAATATAGATGTATATTTATATCCATTCATATATAGAGATATAAATGTTATGTAGATGTGTGTGTATACATTCATATACATATAAACTCAGACATGTTCCCCAGCTCTGTCTGCAGAGAAGGCCTGGGAACAGCGACACCCTTGCAGCAGTGAGCACACCTAGCATTCAGACCTTGGGTTCTAAACAAGGCAGGGAAAAAGTACAACATGAGCCTGGGACATCTTGTGCCAGGGAGTAAGAAGATAAGCAACTGCTCAAAGAATGATAGAATTGTGACAGTAGGGAACTGTGGGAGTTCCCACTAGCCAAATCTGGGACAATTTGGGCATCAAAATAAATAATGAAAGTCACAGATTATAAGCTATTGCATGAAATAGGAGACTGTAAATAGGGAACATAAACCATGTGAAGAGAATTTTTTTTTTTTCTTATAGCAGGATGTGCCACTAATAAATGAAGAGGGAATGATGGAGTTTTCAAATTCACCATTTGGCAACCATCATAGTGATAAATAATTTAGCCAAAGTACACCAATGACTTGTTCTCAAAGCACCTTCCTACAGAATAATTATATACAAAAAGAATAATTTCACCATGGAGAAATCTGGCCAGTACCAAGATGTCAAAATAAACATCATCAGTTTTGAGACAATTACTGAATATACTTGAATTTGCGTATTATCTGATAGGATGCAAATATTGCATCATTATTTCTGGGGTATTCCTGTTGAAAATGCATTACCAGAACCTTCATAAGGATACAACAGACAGACTCAAATTGAGGATAATACTACAAAATAACTGGCCTGTAATCATCAAAATTCAAGGAAAGATAAGTGAAGAAAGACAGAGAGAATGTTAGAGATGGACAAAAACTAAAGAGACTTAAGAACTCAATGCCGTATGTGATCCTGGTTTGGATCCTTTTACTTACTATACATGATATTGTTGGAACAATTGGTGGAACTTGAATGCGGATATATCAGTGTTAATTTGTTTCCTCTTTTTATGTGTTTGCTTTTTTTCTTATCAATGTTAATTTGATATATCTATACTGACTAAGCAATATTTTGGTTCTGTAAGAGAATATCCTTGTTTGTAGGAATTACACACCAGAACACTTAGGGTAAAGAAGTATCATGTTAGAACCTATTCAGAGATGATTCTGGGGAAAATGCTCTGTAAATTCGAAATTATTTCAAAAAAAAACTTTTAAATAACTAAATGTTCTTTCAGGCGCGTTCACCACTAGAGAAATTACTTTCTTTGAGAACTACAAAGACACAACTTTTGATATAAACCTATAGCAGAATAATGTGTTTTCTTGTTGGGATTTTGATATCTATTAGATGTAAAAATAAGCATGCAGAGGTTTCTTAAAAGATAGCTTTTTAAAAACCCATTTAACACACACTGAAGATACATACACACACAGATATGGTAAAGAATTTTAAAGTGGCTGGTGTAGTTGTGCATCTACTCAGATTTTTAGGCTTGTGGCCTAAAAACAGTTGGGCATTTTTCAGAATTTAAAAGCAACATCCTGAAATTAAAAAAAAAAAAAAATGTTGGAGTTTATTGTTTTTGTTGTTCTTTTTGCAAAGTAATTAAGCACGTAGGCCCTGGAGCCAAGCTGCTTGCTTTGGAATCCTGGCCACCGCTTACAAGATATGCCACCTCTGACAAAGTATTTGATTTTCTTTTTTTGAGATGGAGTCTCACTCTGTGGCCTAGGCTGTAGTGCAGTGGCACAGTCTCAGCTCACTGTAACCTCTGCCTCCCGGGTTCAAGCGATTGTTTTGCGTCAGCCTCCTGAGCAGCTGGGATTATAGGTATGTGCTACCATGTCCAGCTAATTTTTGTATCTTTAGTAGAGATGGGGGTTTGCCATGTTGGCCAGGCTGGTCTCAAACTCATGACCTCAAGTCATTCACCCACCTCGGCCTACCAAAATGCTGGGATTATAGGCGTGACCCACCGCTGATTTTTTTAAGCCTGCATTTTCCCATGTGTAGATCGGGAAAATAATGTTGAACTTACAAGTCTTACAGTAGGATAAATGAGTTAATATAGTCTATAGCATACAGTGAGCCCTAAATAAAGTTGGCTGCTATTATTATTTCATGAGTAATTAAAATGCTTTCATAAAATCATTTTAGTATGATTATGTTGGCTTGCTTTTCTCTCACCAGGAGTAGAATTACTAGGGGACCATCAAAGTCATGGCTTCTGCTGTTAAGCCTGTCTCAAGATGAAATTAAAACCTGGAGCTGGAGCATATTCTAGAAGACAGAAAGCAGGGCAAGGCCACAGACAGACTTGGGCTTTGGAGAACTAAGACTGGTTAAATTCCATACCTGCTACTTACAAGCTTTGTGACTTGAGCCTTGGCATGTAAAATGTCTATAACGTACACAAATAATCATAGCGACCACACGGATTGTGGAGGGTTAAATTAGATAAACTTTGCAAAACATCTAATTAAGCGACCCACCTAAAGAATGTCCTCAAAGAACTATGGTTATTTTTATTACTCCTTTAAAAGTGCAGGAGTAGTTTCTTTAGAAGAATACAAGCGTTGGGGTCAGAGATAGTAACAGAACATTTGAGGGCATTTTTGAGAGTGTGATAAGCTTGTCAATATTTGTTCCTGCTAAGGTTTGGACTGCCAAGGATGGACTTAAATTGCTTCAGAAGGAATTTCAGTTGACAAGAAGCATGTCCTGTGAGATGCTGAAAAAGGATAGATAGCAATCTTTCTAGAACAATATGGGTTTAGTGCATACCAGCCTTGGAACCAGGGACAAAGGAGAGAATACTTCAGATCCAGTCCCACCTGTGTTTAAGTGGTGGAAAGAATATTGATTTTTCTGTCTGTAAACATGTAAGCCTTTATCCCACAGGAGGGTTTCATCAGGTGCATGATTAAAATGTGTCTGTATATTTTCTTTTAAAGAGAAAATGTGCTTCCTTTAGAGAACTTATTTAGTTGCTCATCTAAAATTAGTGACTCTTAGTTATTGACCCAGGACTTCTTTAGAATTCTGGGTATTATTAAAGGAAGTTTTCCTGATACACTGTCTTCTGCTTTAATTCATTCACTCAACCATGCTGCAAATGTTTATTGAGAACACCTAATATTCCAAGCACTCTGCTAGAAGTTATTTTAAAAAAATTTTTAAAAAGTGGACAAAACAGAACCTCATGTAACAGTATTCACAGTCTACTGCTCTTATAACCTCTGATGGGTTTTATGGAAACTCTTTGCAAAGGAACACACTTTGAACCATTTAAAAAAAATCAGATTATTTTGGCTACAGAGATATATATCTGGAGTATTTGGAGACAGGCTTATCTCCACATTTGCCTGGAATTCCTGTATCTAGAGATTTCCTGCCAGCAGTGTCCCTATACACAGTGAACAGCAGCCTGTGACTTGCAGGAGAGGTGCCCATCCTTGATAGCTCATGTAAAATTAAACTTGGGCTGGTCGTTGGTTTTCTCTGTGTTGAAATAGAAGCTCTCAGTGTTGCCACTTTTAATGCATGGGAGGAGAATTTTCCTTAAAAAAAAATCATGGCGATGTTAACTCTCCCAGCCGACTAGTGGCACTAAGGAAAACTGCTGCTTGAGTCTGAATTGCCAAGGGAAGAAAGCTGCAATTACAGTACATTTCCCTATTACAAAGAGCGTCGGCTTTGCCAGGAAGAGCCATATGCAGCACAAAGCACACCACAAAAGAACTTTGGTAGTGAAATGACTCTGTCTTCATTCACATATGCTGGTAGCATGTTTATTCAGTGTGTGCCTCTGCGGAGATAAGAGCCGCTTCCTTCAGATGCCCTAGACTGCCGTTTGTGTAGCTGGAGAACTTAATGAGTAATGGATGTGCTTGTCTGGCCAGTATAAAGTATTTCCACAGCCTGTGGCTGTGTTTATAGAGAGCGGGAGAGAGACCACAGGCAGCAATTTGTCTTCTTAGGTATCAGCAAAGTCTTCTCTTTTAACAACTAGAAGATTTATTTTTAACTGCTTGACTCAGTGTTTGTCAGATGATTCGGACCATCAAACTGCAGATTGAAGTCCCCAGCGCGGGGGAAGCTGGAATGGCAAGGGAAAGGGGGCTGGCTGGGAAAAGGGGTGGGATTTTAGAATCGTGCCTGTGTGGCTCTGCCTCCCGATGTGGGAGAGAGTTAAGGGCTTCCAGCGGCATGAGTGTATTTGCAGGTCAAGCTGGGAACTAAAGGGTAATGGCTGCCTTCAGCTGCTTAAAGACATAATTGGCCAGTGATTGGGGTATTGTGGGGAGCAACCAGGGACCCAGGGACCAGAGTGTTCTGAGCACCACACTTCGCTCTTCTGCAAATTAAGCTTTTCTCCTGCTTGATGCTGCCTGTCTCCAGAAGCCTCTCACCATGATCGATAGCTCCAAGAAGCAGCAACAGGGCTTCCCAGAGATTTTAACTGCTGGGGATTTTGAACCATTAAAAGAAAAGGAATGCCTTGAGGGGAGCAACCAGAAAAGTCTCAAGGAAGGTCAGTCTGTCTGTGGACAGGGGCAAAACTGCCAAATTCATATTCTGGTCAGCCAACTGAGCGTGTCTGTCTGTTACCATGCCGTGTGTCTGCTCTCTCTGTTCACTCATGTACCTTACACGTTCTAAGTTCTTTGAAATGAAAGCTTAATGCTGTTCTGGGTAGCTGTTACTAAAGATTCATTAGCTGATGGAATTGTAGGGCTTTTGCAGTAATTAATACAGTAAGGGTACTTGTACAGCCTGTCCTCATTTTAGTAAAATCTTCCCAGGTTCATTTTGTATATTTTCTTCCTTTCTTTTCTCTTCCCTCTCTCTTTTCGGAGAGGCCATTTCCTTTTCTATGTTAGTGAGAACACTGTTTCTTTTAGGTTTCCAAACACATAATTCCAGCAAAATTCATTTTTTCAGTTAAGATGCTTATGATTTTTACTGTTTAAAACCAGGAAGGTAGCTAGCTCTTAAATCCTACAATGATAGGTTAATTGGTTGTAATGCGCATAGCATCGTTTTTGTTTTAAAAAGCACATTGCATAGCTTCATTTTGTTTTGTAACAAAGCAAGCAAAGAATAAGCTTGAGAATAAATACGGTCGATTATTATTGTTAGTAAACACTGCACAGGCACCTCACTGATTGATTTAAGGAAAGAGCCAAATGTGTGGGCATTGCTGTCCTCTGTCCTGGCATACGGAAGCATGGCAAGACTGGTACACAGCTTGCCTTCCTGTAGCCAGTGTTGAAGAAATTCAGGGTCTACAGAGAGTAAGTTTTCCTGAATTTGAGACATGAGGGTCATTCTTCTCAATGCTTGTTTAATTTGAAAATTGGTTTCCTAGTCATCTTTGGGAAGCAAAAAAACCCACAACAACCCTTTTTCAGCTGCTGCCATCAGCCACCCCCTCGCCTCCCCGCTCGCTCTTGCCTGTCTTGTAGAGACCCAGAGAGTAAATGTACACTTAATTGGCCTAAGTAGTGCTTTGAGCTTCTTCTAAAAGATAAGAAGAAGAAACAAGAGTTAGACTTGCTGGAGTTGAACTACTTTTGTGTATGGGTAGGAAGAACTCCTAGGTCGAAATAAATGACACACAATGAAGTATAAATAGCTGTTGCTAGGAACCAAACAATGGAGTTGCCTCTGCTTGTGCACAGCATGTCTTACTGTCGATTTTTATAAAACTCAATGCCAGTGGAATTTTGAGGACGCATTTCTGGAGACTCATTGAAGGAAACTTAAATTTCTTAAATCATTAATTTTTTTAAAGTTTGAGAATTATCTATCATTTAAGTCAAGTTCAAGTGTCAAGCTCCTAATAATACTATAAATTTAAAACATTTTTGTGTACTTGAAAAACTAGGAAAGTAGAGGAAAACAGAATAGGAGAAATAAAAAGATGTCACAACAGCAATGGGATTAAGGCACATAGAAAGCAAGGATTAAAAATATAAAAACAGAGTAAGGGAATCATCAACAGGAACCACAAAATACAGTTGAGACAATTACATAATGTACAGATTCTTTCCATAACAGTTCTGACCATGCTTTCGATTTATACAGGTGCAATAGTATAATGGCAAAGCAGCATAGACCCTGGAGTGAGAAATACTTGAATTCAAATCCTACATTCACCATTTACCAGGTTTGTGATCCTGGACAAGCTTACTACTCTGAGCTTTAACTTCCTCGTTTGTACAATGAGGAGCAACAATACCTAATAGTGATTTTATAAGATGCCTCGTTAATGCCAGTTTCTCATCTCTCTTCTTGCTTTTTTCATATTTCTTTTTCCTTCTATTTAAAATTTAAATTTTAAAATCCTGCATATATTTACAAAATACAAGTATTATATATCTTATTGTTTTGTTAAATTCATTGATATAAAGAGGTAGAGGTGAGAAACTTTAAAACACTCCACAGAAATAATCGGATGATAAAATTAATGTCTCTCTGTAGTTGCACTGAACTGGGTTTTGCTTTATATCTCAACAGTCTAAATATTTCTACTCATTTAATAGATTCTACTCATCTAATAGATAGGGTTGAGGCTAAAATAACGTATATAGACATTAAGGGCGATTTGCTGCCTCAAAGTTAGTGACATTGAAAGGATTAGATCTGGATTTAATTAGAATGGAAAAAATAAAAATGATAGGCACTTTCAAAATTTGGAGTCATATAAAAATAACTTGGTTCTCTTTGCAAAACTGAACTCCCAAAATTCAGTATGTCACTGATCCTGCCTGCAGATGAACAACAATGTTTAGCTCATCAGATATGTAGAATTTAAGTTTGGGACAAGCTCCTGGTTAACTTCATCTGCTTTTAAGTATTGGGTCCTGCATCGTTTACATGAATCCATGGAAGTTGATTGAGATGGCAGCAGTTGTTCAAATACTTTTGGTTAACTTTTTACTCTAAGATACCCTGGAGTCAAATTAGATCTGTGCTGTTTTGTCAAAAGAGACAAATATGTAAATGACTATTAATAATATCCCCAATAGTTTATACCTCATGTTTTAAAGGACACTGATTAAAAATATTTATCATATTTTATATCAACAGTGGTTTTCTACTCATTTTTGGAAAACTTGTTTTTGGGTTGTTTGAAAGAGCAACCTTTAGAATTTTTTTAATGTCTGAATTATAAGTTTCTGGGTAATGAAGGAGGGATAAATTTGGGTTCATTCAATTTTTTAATCACATAGACACAAGCTTGGGCTCTCATATGTCTGATATGTGTCTACTCTCAGGGCTTGGAAGGCCACTCTGCTTCTCAAGTAGTTGCTTGCTTACTTCCTTATATTGGGATGTTTTAGAATCTTGTAATTGTTGACAGTGCTAGTTGGCTGAAATTATTATGAGGGGAAAACAGCCTTTATTAGCAAACATTGTAGGATTCAAGAATTGATGGAATGCCTTAACAAGAAAATTTAGCAATACCTTTTGAAAATTTAAAAGAGGAAAAAATTCTAACTGCTGACCACCTGTGAATAGTTGTCATCACGCAGAGAATTGTTTGGATAATAAAGCATATCATCTCACAGCTTTGTTGATGCTTATATAAGCTTTTTGATAAATACCAGCCAGTGTATGTGGTTGGAAAATTTAATTATTTTCTCCTGTATGAGAGAACAGCAATAAATGTCATCAATTCCCCTGAACAAATTCAAAATAGAAAATTCTCCTTAGACTAGTTTCTTTTGTCAAAGCAGCAATAGGAAATCTCAACTTTTAACTTGTCTACAAACGGCTTCAAACATTCTCTAATTACACTCAACATACATGAGCTTTTAATTTCTGGATCTACAACTTAGAAGAGTATTACAAACCACTGTGACATGACTACTGAAGAATTGATAATTATGAATTTTCAGGAAAAAAATCAAATAAATTGAGATGATTTAATTCAGATAAATGTTTTAACCTGAGTCATTATTGAGATAAATGAATCATAATTCTAATGCTACTAGCTAGTTATGTTCCATATTTATTATAGGCAAATGGATTTTAAGAGGAAAAAATGATATTTGATATAAAGGACTCTGTAATGGTGAAAAATAAGATACTACAGAAAGAAAATTGAGTTATGTGTTGATTACTTTGACTAAAACTGCCCTAACAGACAACCCCCAATCGCAGTGTTTTAACCATTCAAAGTGCATTCCTTGCTCAAAACATAGTCCAGTGTGGGCAGGACAACTATCCTAGACAGCTGTCCTCCAAGAAGTGACCTGGGGACCTGGGCTCCTGTCATTGTGTGGTTCAACCATGAGTGTCAAGGGAGTGGGGAGGAGTTACAGACTTGGGGGGCCACATTTCCAGTTCTGCCACACACTGGCTAATAACCAAGATGAAGTACGTGAAAGCTTATGGTAGGTGGCCCAGCCAGCAATGCAGTAAATTAACATACTGTACTGGGATGTGTCTGTGGTAGCTTTGAGAAGAAAATGAACATTTGTCTGAGATATTATGAATAATCCAACCTGGAAATACATCAAGATTAAATAAATCACTTTACCAAAGCACCAGAACTTTTTTAAATGAAGGAAATTATGCATACTCTACCTGTACTGTCCACTATCCATATATGGCTGCTTAAATTTAAAATAATTAAAATGAAATAAATTGTTTTAAAAATTGAGCTCCTCAGTCACATTAGCCACATTTCAGCTACTCAGGAGCTACATGTGGCTAGTGGCTGCTGCATTGAACATTTCCATTTCTGCTCTCACAGAAAGCTCCGGACAACGCTACTCAGTGCTTTGCTCCTCTCACTCCAGCCTTGCAGGCCCTGTCTCTTAAAACCCAATTCCTGTGCCGTTTTTTAAAGAAAGGCTCTTGATCCCATCAGCTAATGATAATTTCTTCTCTCCTGTGTATTCCCAGTAACTGTATCTGTACCGTTCTATGGCATTTCACCTTATGCTCGTCTAATATAGATCTGTACTGTCTTTGCTATTAGCCCCATAATATTTCTTGGGGAAAGAATTCTTGTCTGGCCTATTTTTCCCCCTCATCCCCCAATGTCCTGCATCTCATAGACACATTATTATTATGCATAAGTATTTAAAGAATATTATACCCCTCTCTGCCTTCTTAAACAGAATATAATAATTGGAATTATCACCTTCAGATGTAATTTATAGTTCCATTATAAATTAATGGCTTACCCCAAATGTAATGCCATGGTGCCCCGAAGGCACTGTTAAGGTATGTAAGATTGTTGTCCATGTACAGAATGATTGCTGGATCATTACTAGATTACTCAAATGGTTATCTGTTGTTTGATTTTTAATCATCTGCCACTTCGGGCTGCTCTTCCTTTTCTGATTGCTGCTTCTAATCATCTTCAAAAATGAAATAAACAATTAAAATAAATGGTTAAAACGTATAGGTGTTATAAGCACATGAATTTTGCAACATCTATTTTGATTTCTTTTGGAATGTCTTCTTTATTTTCCGCCAACATTCTACTAATTGCAAGTGTTGTACAAGTGAGTTGCCAGTAAATGTTTTTTAAAAGAGTGGGGCACAGTGGCTCACACCTGTAATCCCAGCACTTTCGGGAGTCTGAGGCAGGAGGATCACTTGAGCCCAGGAGTTTAAGACCAGCCTGGGCAACATAGCAAAACTCCGACTCTACAAAAAAAAAAATTAGCCAGGTGTAGTGGCTCATGCCTGTGGGCTTACCTACTTAGAAAGCTGAGATGCAGTAATCCCTTGAACCCAAGAGTTTGAGGCTGCAGTGAGCTGTGATCACGCCACTGCACTCCAGCCTGGGCGACAGAACAAGACCTCTGTATCAAAAAGTAAATTTGAAAAGATACGAGATTCGGTTCTTATAAAACAGGAAAGAAAAAGTGAAAGATCTCTCTTCACAGATACTATTCAATATTTTTAAAAGGTACATACTATTGAGATGAAGTTATGTAATTTTTTATTAGAAATAATTTTATTTAGCAAAGTTTGAGTGCTTTCACAAAGCACAATGCCGGTTATGTTAAACTTCTGTAAGCCCCTGCATCCAGGGAGCTGATAGCCTAAACAGTGAGAAACTAAATGATAATAGAAGTTAAAACACAAACACATTCATGAGGTAACAGAAAAAATCTGTATACACTTTGGTCCAAATGAGCAAGCATTACAGACTGGGGGCTGGGCCTCTCTTGTGCTGCAGACCTGCACAGCCATCTGCCTCCCTGATGTTTCCAGTGGGCCTTTTATTCCCTCCCACCAAACATTCTTCCAGGGTTCCCCATCTCAATAAACAGCACCTCTGTCCACCCAGTGGCTCCTGCCAGGAACCTAGTTGGGAGCAATTCTTGACACCTTCCTTGACCTCCTCAGAACCTGTCACCAAGTCCTGCCGCCAAAGCTGCCAATTCTACCTCAGAAATATTTCATCTGTCCACAGCACTGTATCACCACGGCCAACAGCCCTGTCCAGGTCCCCTTTACTCAGATCACATATTTATGGGCATCTTTACTCCAGCAGAAAGAGCGCAGCCTCGCTGGCTTTCCCTCCCCCTACACACGTTCTGGCCCCTTTCATTCCTTCGTCCTCCACCAATGTCAGGAGTGATCATCGTATTACAATGGTCATAATACAATGGTTGGAGCATCACTGCACTCCAACCTGGGCAAGAGTGAGACCCTGTCTCAAAAAAAAAAGAATGATCATGTAGTCCTATTCCGTTGTGTCACTGGCTCACATCTTGTAATTGATTTCCATTGTACTTGGGATAAAATAAAAAATTCGTGGGGTAAAAGACCCTGCCTATGTTTCCAGAAGCTGCTGGACTCCCTCTCCCTCATTTCTCTTCTCTCTAGAATGCCTCCCCTCCCCAGCCCCTGGCCTGAGCACTTGCAGCTCACCCTTTCAGTTTCACTTCAGATGTTGCCTTCTCACAGACGCCCTTCAGTACCACTGCTCCCTCCTCAAACTGACTGAGATCCTTGTAGTCTTTGTATGTATCTATCACTATTTTATTCAATATCCCTCTCCCCCTCTAGACTGTAAGATCTATGAGGATGGCGCTAAGTCTATTTTGTTCACCACTGTGCTTGCACCTGCCGGCCCATGACATCTGCTGCTCACTTGGTAAATACTGTTTCACAGGAGGATGTTTATTTCCTGGGATAGAATAATCAGGAAAGTGTTCCTAGGGCTGCTGTGGTTATCCTGATTCCATCACCTAAAGGAAAAAAGCACATCAAAATTACTATTAAAACCGTTTTAAAACCTACATTCAGCATCAGGATAGGCCTTGATTACTATTTCATCATATCAGTCTCACCTCATTAAGGTGATACAGTCCCTGCTTACAGTGGTTCAACTTAGGATTTTTGACTTTATGATGGGTTTATCAAAGTATTAAATGCGTTTTGACTTACAGTTTTCGACTTAAACCCATCATAAGTGAAGGAGCATCTGTACTATCATAACACCACTCTAATTTATTAAAAATTTTCAGGAAAAAACATAGATAAGTTTGAAACATTGGGTTTTCCATTGTTTCCTAAAGATAGCTTTATCAGGGTTTTTTAGCAGGCATCAGAATGGCAAAGAGAATCTCAACATTTCTTTGTGTCTTCCCAGTTGTATTAGTCAGCTTATACTGCAGTTACAAAATACCATGGACTACACGGCTTAAACAGCAGAAGTCACTTTTCTCACAGTTCTGAGGCTAGGAAGCCTGGTAGGACCAGTTAATGGTAGTGGGTCTCTTCCTGGCTTGTAGCCTTCTTGCTGTGCATGCGCAGGGAGAGGAAGAGGGAAGGTGAGCTCTCTGGTGTCTCTTCTCATGAAGACACTAACCCTGTCAGATCAGGGTCCCAACCTCATGACCTCATTTAACTTTACCTCTGAAAAGCCGTTTTTCCAAATGCAGTCACATTGGGGGTTAGGGCTTCCATGTAGGAATTTGAGAGGGATACAGTTCGGTCTATAACACCAGTGAACTCTTACTGATGTGAGAACTTTTTCTATTGGAATGTTAAGGTACAAGATTTCTTATAAAATAGAGATAGTGTGAACAAAAGCACTGATGAGGTTAGTTGGTACAGTGGCCAAAACTTAATAGCATATTAGGAAATACTTCTTTTTGTATGCTTTGCTTTGCTTTTTTTTTTTTTTTTTTTTTTTTTTTTGAAAAATTATCTTGTGGAAAGACTAAATTTTCCTCCTTAATTCTGGCTCTGCTTCTCACTAGCTGTGTGATCTTGGATAAATGCTTAATTCCTCTATAAAACTCAGTATTGGTACCCACCATGTAGGGTTGTTATGAGGATTAGATGTGGTGATAGCTGTAAAGCTCCCAGGATGGAGTCTGACAAGCAACGAGCCCACATTAAAGCTCCGTTTGACCCACTTGGCCATCCTTTCCAGTAAGGGGCAAAGTAAAACCAATTTCTAGGCTGCTGAAGCAGGTGAATGTACACAGGCTGGCGATTTCCCAACTGAATACGATTTCTGAGGAGGTGCAAGTGTCCAGTCTCTGCATTCTAGCATGCATGATCATCTGCTAGAGTTGCCCTTTTTCTCGTTTATTTGAATCTAAACAGTAGAGCAAGGAGACTGTCTATCTTGGAGTTTAAACACCAAAAATATCCAAACATCAGAACTTTTCACCACATACTACTGACATTGAAACATGTCATGAAACATGACATTCTAATACCAAAACAGTTGACTCTTGTGCATAGCAAGGGATAATGTGGCAATCCTCCATGCTGCGCATAGCTGCTTGGTCCATCATTGTCTGGATCATCTCACACAGTTGCTATGATATTAGGATAACACACATGTTATGGCAGTTCTTAGTTTTGTCCTTATGTTTTGCTAGGCAAATTGCACGTGTGTGTGTGTATATATACACAGGTATATCTACAAATGTGTATATGTAAATATATTTGAGTGTGTGTTTGTATCAGCCCCATTCCTGAATCCACAAAATGGAAAGAAAAACCAAGATACTGAGTCTGGATCATCTGACTTCGACAGAGTAGTGTGTGCTTACTATTCTGGGAAAAATTGGAGGTAAACAACATTCCACTGTTTCCCTGTTTCGTTGTTAATTGTTCTTTTATTCAGAGGGCCCACCTTACGAATTTGTATTAAGAAACGTGAGAACATTCTATACAATGTACATTTTTCCATTATAGAGGGATTTAGAAGCAGAGCTTTAACTTATAGCACTAGCTCTACCTATAGCTGCACACTGAAATTCTAAACCATGGTGGAGTGTAGAATTTTTTATTGCCCCAAAAATAAGAAAAATAAACATTATCTTCTTTGGGAACCATATAGATAAGGAATTTAGAACTTTAAGGATAGAACCAACATGATCTTATAGGTTAAAAATGAATTGTTTGAAAAATCAAGTATTGTTTTAACCTCTGCATTGTTGGTGATCAGACAATTAAGTGGATGATTTTGCTTTTGAAGTGCCTGTTATTCGTGTTATACTTAACATTTATCCTACTGTGGACTTTGTTTCTACTACTTTTTAGCCAAATGAGATTTTTAAATGCAAATATTTGTAATATCTTTATGTATATCTGTCGCAGGCTAATGTTATCTCTGCCATTCTGTACCAGGCCCCTGGCTTGACATCATACTGTCATATCACGAGAAGCATACTTTAAATTCATTCCAACTTTTGACAAAAAGGAGAAAGGAATTTGTGTGAAGGTATGATGAGTTTAAAGAAACATGCCCCATTTTTAGCAGTCTGTTTCCATGGCAACAGAAGCAGCAGCCAACCAGAGAGTTATCAAAGCTCCTGTAAATTTCCAAAGCTGAGTGTTGAAACATTGTCTTCCTGACCTCATGCTGCAGATTATTGTAGGAAACTTGAAGTGTATTAGTCTGGAATAATGGCGGTCCTATTAGCATTTTAGTTTTTACTTTAATTTTGCTCTTTAATTTCTAAGGGAAGATAGATGCTACATTCTAGATTGTGGGACTTCCTTACAGGCAAGGGATGGTGGTTTAGAATTCCCAGGTCTATACCACCTGCCACTTACCCTCCTTTTCCAATTCTGTGTACTTAATAAGAATGCAGTAGACTTTCTTATGTTGAAATCAAAGGCAGTATTACCACTTGGTCTAGAGCCTAACTTTTTTCAAACACTAATTTGAATAGTTTTTCAGTTAACTTGATGTTGTTGCTCCCTTTGTCATCCGAAAATAGTCATAATATCAAAATTCCTGATGAAAATGCTGTTTGCTCTTTGTAGTGTCTGGGGTTGATATTTATGTGCACACTGTGGAGCTCTGCTTTTGTTTCAGACAGGAAGTGCTGGTGGAAGTTTGCTTACTCAGTGCAGCTAGCACAGCTTTTACAGAACAAACCACCATTTTATTTCTGGCCTGTTTGCATTCCACTTTTTTAAATTCTTTGAAGAAGCACCTATTTTATAATTGGCAAATTAGCACCCTTGAAATATAACCCAAAATTTGTGATATTCAGTTACTACTTTTTATCATCCATGAGAGTAGGTTAGTGCTTTCTCTTCTTTTTGTTTTTTTCTTTCTTTTTTTTTTTTTTTTTTTGAGATGGAGTCTCACTCTGTTGCCTAGACTAGAGTGCAGTGCCGTGATCTCGGCTCACTACAACCTCCGCCTCCTGGATTCAAGCGATCCACACCCCACCTCCACCTCAGCATCCCAAGTAGCTGGGATTACAAGCATGCGCCACCACGCCTGGCTGATTTTTGTATTTTTAATAGCGGTTTCACCATATTGGCCAGACTGGTCTCAAACTCCTGACCTCAAGTGATCCACCTGCCTCAGCCTCCCAAAGTGCTGGGATTGTAGGCGTGAGCCATTGTGCCCGGCCAGTGCTTTCTCTTCTTTAATGCAGCTTGAATTTCGCATTAATTCTAAGTGCAGCTTGAATTTCACGTTAATTCTAAGTGGAGAAATCTACCACTTTTTCATGCCCTTCTTTACTTTTTTGCTCATAGCCTCTCCTTTTTAGTCTTTTACCCTTCAGAACAACATAATTACATTTTGTCTTCGTTCCTACCATCATCAGCAATTCAAAAGTAACCCCAAACTCCAGATCCCCACAGTGAAGTCAAACAGTGTTGGTTTTGCCCCCATGATAATCACTTGCCCATAGAAAATTATTTTGGTAGTTTATTCTTAAATGTGATACTGTATTCTGTTTTCTTAGAAAGTAGCAACTCAGTTATATGCTCTAAGTATACCATGCAAACTTGAGTAAAACAGGTTTATTAAAACTTATATATATGGTAAGCATTGTGGAAGGTGCTAGAAATGTAAGGATGAGGTCTAGTAGGACAAATAGAGGCAAAATATAGATATCTAGAGTGCAGTGTGATGGGGAATATATAATGTAGTTATTGTAGTTACCAAATTGTTAAAAGATGAAATCATTATCAGTGGTTAATGGAATTATGGTGGTGAGAGGACCCAGCCAGGCGTGGGTAGGAAATAAGAGATGTGATTATTGAGAAATTAGTTCCATAATGTCTGTTCTGCTGTTTCTTTTTTTTAATTGTTGAAGTGAAATTCACATAACATAAAATTAGCGATTAAGCAGTTGCTCTCATGCTCCCTTCCCCCCAATCCCTGGCAACCACCAATCTGCACTCTGTCTCTGAATTTACCAATTCTGGATATTTCATGTAAATGGGGACTCATACAATATGTGAGCTTTTATATCTGGCTTTTTTTCCTTGTAATGTTTTTCAGTTTCATCCACATTGTAGTATGAGTATTTAATTTCTTTTTATAACTGAATAATATTCCATTGTATGGATATGCCACAATTTGTTTATCCATTTATCTGTTGATGACATTTGGGCAGTTTCTGCCTCTTGGCTATTGTGAATAGAGTTGCTATGGACATGTGTGTACATGTACTTGTTTGAATACTTGTTTCCAATTCTTATTTCACCTAGGAGTAGAATTGCTGGGCTGCAATTGTTATAAACTCAAATTATATTCAATTTAGAAAAGAACTTCTTTAGGAAAGACTTTAGAAAGAACTGCTAGATGTTCTAATTATATACCTTGTGGTATTTTCCTCTGATAAAAATGATACCATTTAGAACCAGTGAATAACTTGCTGAGCAGTTTCCTGATTTCTCCCCCCCTGGCTGTTGCCTTTACTAGTTGGAGCATTCGGTAATGCATAACCATGTTTCTCTTTTTGACTTTCTCTTCACAGTCTACCATGATTATTCCAAACCTCCTTCACTGGCCTCAAAATTAACTTTCCCTTTGCCCATCTCACTTGGAACAGATGACCTTTCTTTCAACTTCTCTGAAAAGTTAAAAGCCATCATCTGGGAACTCCCTAGATGTCCCAGACCAAAGCTATAAAGCTTCCTGCAGCAGTAGCCAATCCTCATTGCCCTCCTCTTATGATAGAGGAAGTGTCTCTTAATAAAGGATGTCTTTGTACATCTGTCCCCTTCCTGCTGCCTTCAAGAAACCTGCTATCTCTTACACTCTTGTTCATTCTCTCATTTGTATTCATTCTCATTTCTTTCTTCTCCCCTTCCCTCTCTCTTGCTTTTCATCAATTATAAACTTGCTCAAGTATTTTCCAACTTAGTGTCACACCCTCAAGTTTTCACTTTCTCCCTTGCTCTTCCTGGGCATCATCTTGAAAGCATGCTTATACTTGGTGCACTCACACTCTTGCCTCTCGTTCACCCCTGACCTCCTCCAGCCTAACTTACATCCGTCACTTCACAAAAGTAGCTCCTCCAGGGATTAAAACAGCAGCATTTGACACACTTGATCATGCCTCCTTTAAAGATTCACACACACCCTCCTGGTTCCTCCACCTTTTTAGGCAGCTTCCTCTGCCTTCCTCTTTGTTGGATCTTCCTTCCCTATCTGACCTGTAACTGGCTTCTATTTGTTGGCTTTCTTAAGTGCTCAGCCCCGGGCTTTCTTTTCCTCTCTATTTATATTCTCTGCCTCTGCAAACTCCTGTGGCTTCAAACACTACATAAGCAACAACTTTCAAATTCCAGTCTCTGCCAAGACCTTCTGAAATCCAGACCCATGTAGCCAACTGCCATTTTGACATCTCCACTTGCTATTCAAACATGCCCAAGACTGCGCTTCCTAATAGCCAGCATGCATTCCTTACCTCAGTAAGTGGTCTACCCAGGTGCTTAAGCCTGAAACCCAGGGTCATCTTTGTGACCTCCTCCTCCTTCAAACCCACTATCCACTCCCTTACCATCCACTGTTGATTTTATTCTAAATGTATCTCAAATCTATTCTTTACATCTCTCAGCCATGATGGAGTTGAAGAAAAAAATAAGTCCTGTGCTCGAAGTTTCTATCCTGGAACATCGGAAAATTCTGTGAAATTTAGAAATAAATGTTTGGTTTCAAGAGAAAGTTTACCCTGAGCTTTTGACAACCACAGTAAATATTTCCCACTGAGTCAGAAACCCAGCCCCATCGTCCTCACTAATTGTTTTTATATCTTAGTTCTTCACTGCTTATTAGTTATTTATATTATTTGACATAATATCACCAGTACCCTTAGGTGAGAGGAGGTAATCTTTGCTTCCGAATTTAAATTTACCTTAAAACTTAATGTTATACATTGTGGGGAAGGGGAAAAATAAAAAGGTACTATCTTGTAGATGGACTACAGATTGGCACAACCATTTGGAAGACAAAGTGACCCTATCAAAATTTTAAGTGTGTGTTCCATCATTAGAAATTTAATGTATAGGTATATCATCAAAGGATGCCCCCACAATGATGAGGATATTCATTATACCATTATTTGTAATAGCAAAAAATCTGGTACCTTAAGTATATAAATAATACATCCATATGTTAGATACAGCCTTTAAGAAAGAGCTGGATTCCATGATAGTCTTTAAGCAAATTACCAAACTATATAAATAGTATTATCTGACACATACACTTCCTTT
Organism: Chlorocebus sabaeus; assembly: GCF_047675955.1. NCBI lineage: Eukaryota > Metazoa > Chordata > Mammalia > Primates > Cercopithecidae > Chlorocebus > Chlorocebus sabaeus. The sequence continues at coordinate 13,775,888 of NC_132908.1, forward strand.
GCACATTTTATATATAACATTGGTGGACAATTCACAAAACATCTTCTGGAGCCATAGAAATCTAACAGCGGTTACCTCTGGGGAGAAGGACTGGAGGTCTGAAGTAGGATGCATTAACTTTCACTTTGCTTTTTAAAATCTCTTTTATGTGCATATATACTTTATTTTAACAAATAAAAGTAAAACATATTATAAAACAGGGATTCTTAAATGAAGATACCAGCAGTACACATCGTGTTCTGTTTGAGTCCCGGGCTCAGAAGGAGACCCTTCATCATTTGACTTTCTCCCCTTTGACTGCAAAATAAACTATTCACAACAGAGAACTATAAGTGTGTGGATCTTTGTGGAACTAAAATTTTTTAAGCCTTATGGTTTTATATTTGGAGAAAAAAGTATTATTTTCACCAAGTGTCTAATGTAACAGTAGTGGTAATAATTAGTAATAGCCACCACCATTTTAAACATTTATTTTTAAGAGAAAGGAAAAGTAGTTCATCAGTCTTTTGCCCTTTCAGTATAATTGTTTTCAAGTCCTTAGCTGATTAAACAAGTGCAATTCTACATTTGGCCACTACACTATCTGATGAAACACTGAAACAACTATTGAATGGAATCCAATTAATCCCTCCTGTATCCAAGCTCAAAAGATAATATGAGGAAGTTGGCTTTTCTAAACTGTCTTATTTTTACAGGATCAGGCCTTCACTTAATACTGTTTAAACAATGCATAATAAATGTTTGCCAAAGTCCAACCACTGCATTCTCTTAACTACCCTGACATCTGTTTGAAAAATAAACAACTGAAACTAGAATCTGTTTATTACCTAGTACTGACTTCAGAGTCAATACATAGTCAATTCTAGAGTATTCTTTAGTTTTCCATCTTCAGAGATGGTTCTTCTAACCCTCACTTGACTGCTCAGGTGTTTTTTTTTTTTTTTTTTTTTTTTTTTCCACTCCTCATGATCCTGAAGTTTGTTCTGTCCATTGTCCTGTAATAAAGTAATATACGTTGGAGCTTCTCTCTAACTCACAGATAGTGGCTCATCACCTCTCCCCTCTCCCCTTTCCCACCCTCCTTCATACCCCATAACTGAAATCCAGCTATTCATAAAGAATTTCCAAGACCATGGCTGCCTGCCATTATGCTTCCCAGAAAGTGTCATTTCTGCTTTGTTTTGGTAACATGCAGTCCTCGATGTCCCACTGAAAACTCAGGGCCAGAGCCATGCTTTGCTTCGGCTTGCTCAACTCAAACTAAGCTGCTCTTTGTTATTAATATGCTGCATACAATGTGTTGTTTCCTTTAAGGGGAAAAGACACTTTAATTACATCATATTAAGAAAACATTTCATACTTTGGGAGGCCAAGGCGTATGGAACACTTGAGGCCAGGAGTTTGAGACCAGCCTGGTCAACATAGCAAAACCCCGTCTACTAAAAATACAACAAATTAGCTGGGCATGGTGGTACACACCTGTAATCCCAGCTACTCAGGAAGCTGAGGCACAAGAATCACTTGAACCCGGGAGGCAGAGGTTGCAGTGAGTCAAGATCTCACCACTGCACTCCAGCCTGGGCGACAGAGGAAGACTCTGTTTCAAAAAAAAAAAAAAAAAATTCAACATTCTACTTATGGAATCAAAAGACATATCTTGGTTCAAAAGCATGTGAAATTTTTGAATTAGGTTTATAAGTATCAGAAGAAGTTATTGTATTTTAAAGATTTTGTTTTGTGTGTGTGTTTGTTTGAGACAGAGTTCTTGCTCTGTTGCCCAGGCTTGAGTGCAGTGGTACAATCATAGCTCACTGTGTAGCCTCGAACTCCTGGGCTCAAGTGATCCTCCTACCTCAGAGCCTCCCAAGTAGCTGGGACTACGGGTGTGTGCTACCATGCCAGCTAATTTTTTTATTTTTATTTATTTATTTATTTATTTATTTATTTATTTATTTATTTATTGGTAGAGACAGTGTCTCACTATGTTTGCCCAGGCTGTTCTCAAACTCCTGGTCTTGAGCCATCCTCCCTCTTCAGCCTCCCAAAACACTGGGATTACAGGCATGAACCACCGAGTTTGGCCTTATAGCTTTTTTATATTGGAAACGAATCTTAAAATTTTGTTCTAAAAGCACTCTGAACCATTTAAGAAGCAGGGGAAAGGAACTAAAAGAAGATACTTTTTTTTTTTTTATGGAAAACCTGCTAGACAAATTCTAAAAGAGCTGTAACACTTAAGATACTGTATATCTAAACTACCATATTGCTGGGAATGACATTTCAGTGTATCATTGGATAAGCTACCTTTCATTTTTTTGGAATTGGGATTAAAATCAAATTTTTACTTTTCTTGCATAAAGGTAGAGCAAATTCACAGCACCTCTATTGACATAATATTGTTTTTATGTGTTGTGATAAGGAATAAGGATTAAGTAAAAATATCAAAATTATATGCCCTTTTCTCCTTATTGAAATGTAACAGGAAACTGTATATGTTAGCCCTAAGAGATAAAAGATCATAATTCAGTAATTAAATTGTTTTCTCTAAATGAAATAGCCATCTGTATCCATGTTCACAGATGTCTACTATAATTGCAAAAGATGACAGTTAATACATGAGGAAATTAGTCTCATTACTTATGATCATGCTTTATATAGATTACATTGGAATAGTCTTCCTTTTAAGAATTCAAATTAAGGGAATAACTGAAATGAGGAATTTCTACACAAAAATTTCACCACAGCATTTTTTATAGTTAAAAAACTGGAAACAACCTAAGTGATAAGCAGGGACTATTTAGTAAACTATGCCATATCCACCTAACAGAATATTTTATGTAGCCACTAAAATAATATTTATCATTGTAGTTACAGAGTGATTGGAGTATGTAGAAGCAGAGAATCAAAATTTATGCTAAGAGAAAAGACAGGAAATATGTGGTAACTCTAGTTGTGTGTCTCTGGATGATATTATCAGTGATTTTCTAGTTTTTTATCCTACTGTTTCCTATTTCCATATTTTGTATAATGGACATATTTGGCTCTTATCATGTGTGAAAAGATTTTTTTTAATAAAAATTCCTGGGACCCAGGCTAGTTAGGAAAGATGGGATACGTACAGAAGTAAATGGATGTATAACCTCATCTCCCTCCATCCATGAAGGTGCTTTGCCTGCTTCTTGTGAGTTTTGTCATCTGGAAATATACAACTACTGTAGAATTCTCAACTTGGGGTTAATGTTTTGCCCAGAGAATACAATGCTACCTATATGAGATATGCTGTTTTATATCTGCCCCCCCTTTCTGATAAAATGAAACAGGTTTATACCCTGTTTTAAACCATGATTCTAAACTTCAGGATTTCTTAGGATTATGTGTTGGATTGTTTAGCCTTTACCTTTTTCAAAATTAATATTCTTTGAAAATGTTCAAATGTGAGCAATTGTAACGTGAAGTCTATTTCTCATTATTATGTCCTTTGTTTCTGAAAGGATGTACACACTCAGTGTTTTGAACTGTTTATTCCCCTGAGGATTCTATAGTTTATACGTGTATCCTTTTCTTGCATGCTACTATTTGCAAGATGGCCATGGAAGATACTGAATGTTACTCAACTTACTAAGAGGATGGAGGCTATGATGTCAACCCAAGAGTACGGTTCATCCACTCAACAAGTCACCAGGAGAGAATGCTCTTGGATTCAGTTTTGACACATGAGGCCATTGCCAGACTGCCTCTGCCGCAGGAAAGCAGTACCAGGCCAGTGTCTAGTCTTTGGTTGCAGCTACAGATATGAAATCTTGTCAACACAAGCACAGTGTGTCAGACAACTGTGCAAAGCTGAGTGACATTCAGTGGTCTAAGCCTTTTTTCCCTCCATGCAGATACAAACATGGAGGGTGAGCATGGAGGCTGAAAAGGGAGGAAGAAGGTCTCCAGGCTTAATCCATGAAGATCCCAGGAAAACTTGATAAAGCATTCCTGATCCCACAACCGTAAATGCCTCTCTGATCATTAAAAGAGTCTGGTCCTCTGTTTTCAGAGTCCCTTACCCCTTCCTCAGTTCTGGATAAGCACCAGCACATTCTGCCTAACTTCTGTGTGGCATGACAGTTAAGCTGTCTGTATCATTCAAGCCATGTTCTTCCTGGCCTGGGATGGTCTCCTTCTAGGGTGCAGATATCTGCTGTGACTTATACGTTAATTTTGTTACTAATTTGATGAACAGAAGTGCTGAAAGCAAGTTTGATATCTGCTAAAATTATGAGTCTATACCTATATGATTGGTACTTTTTATAAGTAGTAGTTGCTCTCAGAATAACATGTGTCAATTGTGAATAACTGGTTTTAGCTGACATCAACAAATAATACTATAATTGTGTGTTTCTGTTTTCAGACAGAGTATCGCTCTGTTGCCCAGGCTGGAGTGCAATGGCACGATCTCAGCTCACTGGGTTCAAATGATTCTTCTGCCTCAGCCTCCTGAGTAGCTGGGATTACAGGCATCTGCCACCTTGCCTGGCTAGTTTTTGTATTTTCAGTAGAGATGGGTTTCACCATTTTGGCCAGGCTGGTCTCAAACTCCTGACCTCAAGTGATCTGCCCTTCTCGTCCCGGCCTCCCAAAGTATAACTGTGTTTTAATACTAACCCAAAGTAGCAATGTACCTGAGCTCTTGCTAGGGCATAGTGCCTCATATTCAATATAATATGTCCAGTACTGTCCACCTATGGGTGCAGATAAAAGCTAAAAAAAAAAAAAAAAAAAAACAACTGAGTAATGAACATACTTAACAGAATGGCTAGTTACTTGCAATTCTGCCTCCCCTCCCATTCATGTTCTTCCTAACGTCGCTTAAAAAAGATCCGTTTACAGTTACTGCTGCTGCTCTTTCCCACGGATTTGTACCCCATACAGTACCCAGACACCTAACAGATATGCTCTAAATAAATGAATGTGCCTGAGGGAGGCTGATGGCCACAGCTCCTTTGAATAATACTTGTATTGGGAGGTTCTTGCTTCTTGGGAAAGTTATATAGGCAATGATGAGGGCATTAATTGGGGAAATTATTCTCCTACCTTCAAGCAGTATAAGTTGTTTCGTTGCTTATTTGGCCACACAGAAAACACAGATTTTTTGTTTGTTGTTTGATTTTAATAATTGGTGGTTGGTGTCTACGATATTGTGAATATAATTAGAAATGTATATGTGTTCTTTGTCTCGGGTTCCTGGCACAGAACTCCTAAAGTTCTCCTAAATGTCCTGAGTAATAGGAGCATCATTTGTTATACATTTGGTCTTAGTCCCTAGTTCTTGACAAAGAGCTTCTTTCTAAGATCCTTGGACTCTCTAGAGTGATGAGAGTGGTTTTTGTATGCTACTGAGATGACAGGTAGTTGAAAGCCTTTAGGTAGCTTCCAGATAGGGGCTGATCACCAGAAAGACCAAGGCATGGCCAGAGGAAAGGTGGTGTACCTAGAGAGGGCCTGGGAGCTCTGTGCCACTTCTCCCATATCATGCCCTATGTGTCTCTTCCATTTGGCTGTGTCTGAGTTGTATCCTTTATAATAAACTACTAATAATAGATAAAGTGCCTTCCTGAGTTCTGTGAGCTGTTCTAGCAAATTATCAAACCTGGGGAGGGGATTATAGGAACCTCCCAACTTTATAATTCACTGGTCAAAAGTCTGAGTGGTTTGGACTAACAGTTGGCATCTGAAGTGAGGGCAGTCTCTGGGGATAGAGCCCTTTAACTTGTAGGATCTGACACTAACTCCAGGTACCTAGTGTCAGAATTGAATCATTGGACACCCAGTTGGGTATCCAGAGTTGGAGAATTGGTTGGTATGAGGGAAAATCCCACACATCTGGTGTCAGAAGTATTAGAATTAGAAACAGATGTGAGTGACATGCATCCATGTTGTGTGTTACCCTCCTGATAGCAGGTACCTTTTTCCATGTTAGCATGAAAGTGTGATTTCTGGTCATAGATGATACAGGTGGCAGGATTGCTGTCCTGGTAAATGAAGGCACCTGAAATAACCAATGTACAATCAAGAGATGCTTCCAAGACTAACCAACTGTTGTCATCAGTGTGTTGGTTTGCAAATCAAGTTGTTGCAGATGTATGCATCATTCAAAGATGTCATTCACCCAAAAAAACGTATTGTGTCTGATAGATTTGTCTCACAAATGTGTGCTTTGTTTGGTTTTTGTTTTAAACCAAAAAGGGGGCCATTGATGTTTTCATTATTCTTTCTTTTTTACTCTTTTGAGGATTCCCTTGGGAGAAAGGAAAGATTTTCCTGCTAGAGGTTCTCTAACAGACATGGACCCCCATGTTCCAGAAGTATCAACCTTTGAACTGGAGAACTGTTCTAACCCTTTTCTCCTCTCAGTTGTCTTTTTCTTGAGATTCTGCTTCTTGAATATGATTATCTTAAACGCAGACAAGCGTTTACTTTAGCATTCCTAGAAGAATGTTAAAGTACACAGGTCTTTGGGTGCTGTACGATGCACGGGTCAGCTTCTTGGTTATTTTGTTCCTAGTAAAGTACAGTGGGAACATACTATCCTCAATCAACTTAGGAAAAAGATCTTTCTGATTGAGCACAATTGATTCAAAGTATCACAGAACATCTTAATGTCAGGAATGTGCGTATCTTTTTTAAAGAAATTTTATTTCTTTTGCTTTGTGTAGCAGAATCTTGTCAGTTGCTTCAGTTCTAAATGGGTATCAATGAAGCTTTGTGATCCTTTGGCCCCAAACCAAACAAAAACCCAAACCTATTTCTGTATCTGATAGATGATGACATTCATATCAAACAATGATTTTAAAGCCATGTGACAACTTAGATTCTTTCTGAACTTTACCTAAGACTGTGCTGTGCTCTGCAGTCAGCACAAGACCAACTGAAAAACAAGGGATGAGGCCACTTGCCTGCGTTTGCAGGCCTCAGGGTTTTATTTTAAGGAGGAGACACCATGTGCACTGCATTTGAGCCTCTCATTCCAGCCATCACCACTCACTAGAAAATTCTGTCTTCTCTTCCCACCATTTAAGAAAGGCACATAAGTAATTTTTTAAAGCATATTGACAACCCTTAAGCAGACTCTTAATCATTCTAATCTTGGTTTTCATCCATGGTTTGAAACAAAAATCAAAGTGGCAACTTAAAATCACAATGGAAACTTGGTTTGAATGTAAAGCAAAGCAAGAAAAATATTTTTCAGAGTCACCTCCTGTATTCCCCTTATTTTGAAATAGTCTCATTTTCCACATAAAAATATGTAGATGCTTATAAAAGCAATCTGCTTGAGAAAACTAGAAAAAATTAATTTTTTATTAAATTTGGCAAACTGGATGTCTGCATTTCATAATGTGTATCTTGTTCTCTGCCAGTTCTAGTAATTTACTTTCATTAAAATAATAAGGTGTCGATTGATTTGTGACTTTCTTAGAACTTATAGAATGAGATATGGTATTATGTTTGTGCAAAGATTACTAAACTTTAAATTCCTAATTTAGAAATTTCCCTTTGGATCATTAGGAATATCTCATAGGTCCAATTTTTATTACACAAGCAGCCCTCCTTAAAGCTGTTTACAGTCAGACTTTCCTTAAAAGAAATTTTTGCTATTAATTTGCTTTTTAAAAAAAACTAAGATGTGTCAAAGAATTTCACATCTCTTATTTCTATGAATTAGATTTATTAGCAAGTCTTAATGTATAAACCAATTATTTTTGTTTATTTTCTTGAGTACTATGAATGTTTTAAACAACAAATACATAGCTTTGGTCATCAAACTAGGATAAACTAAACAAAACATTTATGCTGTGTAAACTTTAGTGTTCACTAAACAGGCAGAAATTACAAAATAATTTCCCTTTTACAACTTACGTGGTGCCAGGTAATATCCTTTTTGTTTAATTGTGAAATAGAAGATGCTTGATAAAGCTTAACTGCATCTCCTCTGGAATCACATAAATTGGATCCCACAGTTGCCGATAAACTCTAATGGTGATTATTTCCTTTTCACAGTGCTCCAGCTGAGGCTGCAACAAAGGAGGACGAGAGAACAACTAGTGGACCAGGGCATCATGCCACGTAAGATTTATACCATCACTGCCATCCCTAACGTGACAGAACATGAAGGGCGTGTCCAAGAAGAGCCTGCATCTTGCTCTGCTTTCAGTTGTATCCATTTAATCAACAATTACCAAATGAATTTCCAAGGAAAAATCAGGCACCTAAGTGAATCATTTAGAATACATTTTAAAAACCAGATGCAGTTTAAAAGAGGGACTTGAATTTTATATTACACAGAGAACACTTTTACACTGTAATTAGACTAACATTCATTCTTTCTTTAAACTTTAATATTTGTTTTAGTTTTGAAATGACTAAAGTAATCACTATACTAATGGATTTGAAATTCATTAGACTTGCCAAAAAACATAAAATTAATTTATAATTTTTACTTAGACTTAATTCCAATTATATTTAGTGCTATGCTATGATCTATATACAGTAATTAAATGTATCTCAGTTACAGGACTGATAAACATTCCATTTATAATTCATATTTTTGGCTCAAGTATAGATATTTCCCTAGTATCCCTAGGGTTTGTTCCTTTCAGAAATTTTTGAGAGTTGATTAATTTTAGAATGTTTGTTCTAGTTGTTTTCTTTACCTTTAGTCACCAAGTTTGGAGGTGGTTTTATATTTTAGTGGGGAGGAATGGCCGTTTTGTGTAGGCCATTAGGATTGTGTATCTGGATTTTGTGTAAAAATTGACCTTTCCAAGAGGTAACTTACTCAGTTTCAAAACACTAGAAATAAATTACAAAATTAATTTATGCTTTCCAGTCTTCTGAATCATGGCTATGATAAACTGTTTTCTTGGTTTGTGATATGGAGTGATTTTTCTCTTTAGTATATATTTTTCCCAGTAAAACCTTTTTTTTCCTGGACTACTATTAATCGAGAATCTAAATATTTTAAATCTAGCATTGTGATAGTCAAAAGGTGCTTTGATAATCTGCCAGATTTCTCCACCACCACATTCCTGACTATGAACTAATCAATCAAAAAGGATCAAATTAGGATATTTAGGACACCATTGCTAGGCCAGCTCTAATCTGCTTTTGGGGGCTGGTCCTCAGCCAAACCTGATTGGACTGGGCTCCTAGGAGTCTCTGTGGTGCTTCATGTGCCAGAGCTGAAAGTAATGCCGTGAGAGCTGATTGGTCAAGTCTTGGAGGTGACAGCCCAAGGAATCCCGGTCCTCTATCCCATCCATTCATCTGACTGCCCATGCTTATAAGTGCAGGGTGTTACCAGGCAATGGTGGACATACGCAGACAAGATTTTGCAAAGATAATTGATAGAATACTGTTGTAGGTGATGTTTTGGTAAGCACTGCTTACCCTCACACTGGGATTCCAGAATATTTGATTTACCATCAGTTAGCATATTAAGGAGTCACTGTGTCTTTACAGTGAGTTGCCCTGTGGTGTGGTAGAAAGAGCATGAACCTTTCAAATTCAAAATTCTAGATTTAAATACCACTTTGACCACCATCTGGTTGTATGGCCTCAAGAATTCGCTTAACCTCTTTGGGCCTTTCACCTGTCCTGGGGCTTATACCTACCTTGCAAGGTTATTGCAGGGACCAACAGCAACATAGCCTTGGTTAAGCACAGAGCCCATTACGGGCTCTAAATAAATGATACCGCAAATCTGTTGGACACAAAGTGCAGTGTGATGTTCAAGGTTACGTCACTCCCAAGGACATATGGACTTTTTCTATAGCTTATATGACCATTAAGAGCAAAGACTCATCAAGGAGTCATCAGACAGTCCCCTTGGCAATGGAGATTTGCTATGAGTAGTCAAAACTGGTCTGAGCTGATATTTGCATTGTCATTTTGTATACAATTGTGTTTTAAATGTCTACTTTATTTGTGAAATACATAATTTTTATCTTGTAACATTTAAGATTTCAAATTGTGTGGGTCTCCTAATGGAACTAGTAAATTAATGGAATTGTAGATGTGATCTATTAATAATAGGTTTGTCAACATGATACACTATAACATTGGATTGAAGTATGAACTCCATTTATACTGTGGAACCCATTTCTTTTCTCACAGCTTTGAAGAGCCCAGCGGCATTCCATGAACAGATAAAAAGCTTGGAACGAGCCAGAGTAAGACATTTCACTTTAAAATGTTCTACTTCTCTCTCCTTCTTCCCTCTGTTCTAAAATACCTGTGTACAAGTAACTGTCTTACTCCTAAACATGTCAATAGAGAAAAATATAGTGTATTTTCAGGATACATGGCATAGAGAATATTTACTCTGATACAGTTTGATCTGGAGGTTTGTAGAAAATACATGACATTCAAATTTTGTTCTTTTAAAACCAGTTACTAGTTTTGTACAAAAATGACAAATCATACTTCTTCGCTTTCTTGCTCTCAGAGCATAACAACAGTTTTTAGGTGCATAAGAGGGGGTAATTCTGTCATTTGTTACCCCTGCAGAGAGACAGCCAAGGATGTGCTGACACCAGATCCTTAGGTGATTTCCCTACTGGGTCTCTGTTACCTGTACATTTGACCGACAGTAGGGGAATATGGCTAAATTAGAAAACATTGCTACATTCAACTCTGCTTTATTCTTTAAGATGGCACCATCATACTTGCACATGATAATTGTTAAGATTTTTCTTTAAAAATGCCATTATGAATATTCATTCATTTTGTTTGTTTTGGGGAAAATTTCTATCATGCAACATGAAAATAAACATATTCCAAAATTTTCTTAAGAATTTTTCTAGAACGCAATAATGATCTCTTATAGTCTTATAAAACCTATATTAAGGCTTTCTTCCTTAAGAGTTGAATACATTTCTAATTAAGAAAATCTGATCAAGGATATGAACTTACCAAAGAAAATACATTAAGACTTTTAGGAAATTTGTTATCTAGGTGGATTTTTACTGGACCTGAAGTATAGATTTTATTGATTTTAGATATTTAAGTGATTTAAATCCTATGTTTATTAAAAAATTATCTTTAAAAAATTATCTTCAAAACATGACCTTTCAGTGTTGATAAGTTTTAAAAGTTTATAAAGTGCTTAGTTTATACCAACATACTCTTCAAGTCCCTGTACAATTTTGAAGGCTACACTTTAAATCATGTGTTGGATAATAGTTTTTCTAAGTGCTAATTTCTACTCTTCCTCTCAAACACCTGACCATAGGGGTATTGTTTATTTAAATAGAGTACGTTAAACAACATTTAAAACCACAATAAATAATAAATAATTTATGGTAAGACTTTTTTTCTTTTTAAAGACCGAAAACTTTTTGAAACACAAGATTCGGAGTCGACCAGATCGTTCTGAACTTGTCAGGATGCACATTTTAGAAGGTAAAGGATTTATTTCTTCTTAATTTGCTGTATTTTTTCAAAAAAAGAAGTGAGAATTCCACCATTTCTGTTTATTCCCATTTGAATAACTTTTTACCCCACAGCCTTACTTCCTCCAAACTGGATAGCAACATGAAGACCCAAAGCTAAAACATTATGTTAGATACACAGGGAAGGTTTGATTCTTCACATAACCAATTAACGGACTAACACTTCCATACCAGCTGGTACCACAGATGCCTCTACCATACAGTTCCATTAAAAAAAATTAGTGTCCAGAGGACCCCATCTAAAGTGGATATATGTCCAGTGAGGAACATATATCCACTTTTTAAGTCCTAAAGAATGCAGTAGCCCAAGTCTAACCCTAGGTTTTCAACTACTTGGACCTTGTCTGTGTCTACGTGGTACAGTTCCACACCCAACGTTTTCTGTTTATTGCCACTTACCCACAACAAGCCACCTTGAGCTGACCATTAGCACCTCCCACCCACCTCCACCACATGATCTCAGTCATCTAACCTCATCACTTACGAGGCTGGTAAGGACAGTTCCACACCCAACATTTTCTGTTTATTGCCACTTACCCACAACAAGCCACCTTGAGCTGACCATTAGCACCTCCCACCCACCTCCACCACATGATCTCAGTCATCTAGCTTCATCACTTACGAGGCTGGTAAGAACAGTTCCGTTGCATCTTTGGTTAACACATGGGTCAGGCCAGGATGTTTTTCTCTCTAAAGGCAAAGCATTCTCGAAAAGCCTATACCTCCACCATCAACTCCCAAGTTACATTTTGTTTCATTGTTTTGCTTCTCCAACGAATTTATTAAGACTAGGAGCTTGATTCTTTGGTAGCCTTGGATCTTTTAAGTATTGAGAAGATATGGAAACAGTCTGAAAACTTCTCAGACATTGAGAGACAATTGTCAGGTAGAAGGGAGGTTTGTTCTCTGGGCCTAATGATAGGATTAGAGTTAGTATTAAGTTAGGTCGATATTACCAAGTATTAGATTGTAGCTCAACATAAGAAATAATATCTTAAAGGTCAGACATGTCCAGAAATGAAATCTTCAGGAGGTGATATGGCTACCATGATTAGAGGTGTTCCTTCATTGGCCAGTGTGCTAGACTCCAGAGACCCAACAAGTAAGCGAGACAGATGGATGCCTGACTTCACGGAGCTTGCAGTCTAGTTTTGCTAACAAACAAGCAAAACAAGTGAATTACAGATTGTGAGAAGAGCCCTGTGGGGAGTAAACAGACTGCTATGATAGAGAAAAAACTCAATATTAAAGATGTGGTAAAGAACTTCCAAGCATCCAGGTGTGGTCTCTGCGACCCCAAGTAGGGGCTCTTCTGTTGTAAAGAATCTTTGATTATATGGCTGTCCTCCTCATTCCAGGGGCAGGAGGTGAGAGGTATGTCCCTTTCTCTACTTTGGGTTGTGTTCTCAGAAGTCCGCTGGACTAAAAAGGCTTTTCCAGAACTCCAGTAGTAGGGTAGAGCAGCTACCAGTCAGGGATAAGTGAATCTTCAAAGAAGCAAGTTTACTGGTAAGTAGCCAAGTAAGTGGTTGCTTCTTTGCCTGAAAACATCTTGACCTATAAGGGACATTTTTGTAGTAACAATGCTATCTGTTTCAATTTGTCTTCTAACTGTAACAAGCTTTATTAATATAATTAAAATCAAGGAAAATACATTTAACTTTCAAAAGAAATCTTTTTTTTACGACTACCCACCATTTAAAAATCTAACTGTATTTATGAATGAACCATAAGTGATGTTTTTAGGACATCTGTTCTTAAGTTAGAATTAAGATTCTAATTCTTGGATTTTTGAAATAAGAAAGAATGTCATTTTATTTTTTAAAGTATCTTAAAACCACCACCACTCCCAACTGTATTTTAACATTAACCCAATTTTGATTGGATTGGATATTTGGCAGGCAAAGGTCTAAATTACTTCCTGAAGCTCAGCAGCTAAACTTCAGCCTCAGTCATGGGGATAGAGGTAATAAGACCAGCAACAGAAACATACCAAAATTCCAGGCTTTACTTACTTGAGAATATTTTCTTTCCATACATATTGCTATCACTTAGGTGGTGGTAATGTAAGAGAGGAGAGAGACAGAAGTCTGTCCTACCTAGATCTTAACCAGAAGCATTGAAATATCAACCTGAGAGTGATTCTTATGTTCTGATTCTCCCCAGCGATCATCTTGTATGGTTACAAGTGTTATCTCAGAAGATTGGGGCCACAGTTGGTTGTATGGGAAAATGATAAAAATGAGATGGACACACATTTTAACCTGTAGATGTCTACATTTATTTACCAATATTCCAACATTGTGCTAGGGCCTTCTCTTTGGGTAAGACTTTAATAAATGGAGTTCACATCAATCTGAGCTTTAAAATCCCAGATTTTGCAACCTTTTTCTCAAATTTCTTACAGTTGTTAATTGCCCAAATGAATTTGACAGTGATTTTTTTAATGACTCACCTTTATCAAATCTTTCCAAGCATTTAAGTTTCCAAGAAATGGGCCGGGCGCGGTGGCTCAAGCCTGTAATCCCAGCACTTTGGGAGGCCGAGACAGGCGGATCACGAGGTCAGGAGATCGAGACCATCCTGGCTAACACAGTGAAACCCCGTCTCTACTAAACAATACAAAAAACTAGCCGGGCGAGGTGGTGGGCGCCTGTAGTCCCAACTACTCGGGAGGCTGAGGCAGGAGAATGGCGTGAACCCGGGAGGCGGAGCTTGCAGTGAGCCGAGATCCGGCCACTGCACTCCAGCCTGGGCAACAAAGTGAGACTCCATCTCAAAAAAAAAAAAAAAAAAGGTTTCCAAGAAATGATCTTTTATTTTTTGAAGTTTTATCATTTTCTCATAACGTTTAGTTAAATTTTGTATTCATTCACAATAGCGGTCACAACAGATATGAATCATTTTGTGAACAATCAAGGCTCACTTTTGGCAAGCATACAGCTCAGCTGGTGGATAGAGAAGCTGCACAGATGTGCTGCGGGGTAACCTCCTAGCCATGTGCTTTCAGTGGGCCTTGGGCTTCACAGGAACTTTCTATTAATACTTGCAGAATAAAGAATATCAGTTCATCCTAAGCCAACTTATGGGGAGTTTCATTAAAAGACCTTCTACTGTATAACTTAAGAGGCAAGCAACTTTCAACTTGGAATTTGGGTAGACACTACATCATTATTTTTCATTATTTCTAAACATTTTTTAGAACAATGGAAAAAGCATTAACAAGAGTTACCAGAAACACAAGTATGACAGAATGAAGCAGATGGATGAATTATGGTATTTATAGTTTTACATTGGTTGTACCAATTTTAGGCAGTTGTAAGTAGATGAGTTGATGCCTCTATACAACCATTAATTACTGTATGTTATAGTTGAATGTTCCTAACAGACACAAGGATATATATCCAGAAATAAACCCAAATTCTTAATTATGATGACCGACCGAGACACAGGGGATCAATTCAAGAAAATGAATGATAGCTCTTCCTATTGACCTCTGAAGAGAAGCTTATAAGCCTAAGAGGCAGTGTCTCCTTTCTAAGAATTGACTTTCCAATGAAGCCAAATCCAGAACTGTCAACTTCTTGAACTGTGGGCCACATCTGTCTAGCTCATCCTCTGTATCCCCAGTACCTAATAAATGTGAATTTGACCCTCCCACCATAAATAAACAATAGCAGTACCCCACTTTTGGTTTAAGGTCCTGTTAATTTGAGTCTGTGGGCATCCAAATTACGTAGAGAAAGTAAAGCTATCCAGAACTAAAAAATACAAAATGCATACTGGAACATTCTTAAACAGTCATTTTCTCTTTCCATAAATATGTCGAGAACACAAAAATATGTCTAAATCAGTTTAAATTCAGTTAGTTGGCCTGAAATAACATTATGGAATAGAAATAGTAATTCGAGTAATGGTTAAAATTGTGTTTCCTCTTTTAGAAACATTTGCAGAGCCATCCCTGCAGGCTACTCAGATGAAGTTGAAAAGAGCTCGACTAGCAGATGATCTGAATGAAAAGATTGCTCAAAGACCTGGCCCTATGGAGCTGGTAGAGAAAAACATCCTTCCTGTGGACTCCAGTGTTAAAGAAGCAATTATAGGCAAGACTCTAAAAATTTACTGTTTGGGGGGAGAAAGAGAAACGTGGAAATTTTAGATAAAACAAATATAATTTAAAGGCTAGCACCAATCATATTGTTTTCTGGGTTAATTAGAAATTAACACTTAGAGTGATTTCTGTTACTGTCATTTCATTACGTATTATAAGTCTAGTATCTGCCGCCGAGTGACAGATTCCCTTGTTAGGTCTGAGGTTTAATTCGTATATTCTGATTTCATCTCACCTTTTGGGGTCCATCTCTTTAGGACTGCATGGAATCATGGTTAATTGTACTGCTTAGACTTCTTGACTATAAATTGCCTAAGCTTTAAAGTCATACCAGTGCAAAATAGGAAGTCCCCAGGGGTGATGAAAATGACAGTAGTTTTTAAGATAGGATATTAACTTTTCAAAATTGCTTGCTAAGTAGCATTATTATTGAAATAATTTTCTAAGTTAAACTTAGTTTCTGTTTAATATTTTTACTAACTTTATTTCTGTCTACTTCTAGGAAATATAAATAGCATGTTCAGTGTTAGTTCAGCAAGGTGAATAGCAGATGAGTACAGAATGGTAGTATCTCTCCATTTTATCCTGGTCTTACCACACTTAGTTACTGATGTTTCTCTTTTTATTTCTGGCATAAGCTTTAGCAAAAAAAAAGAAGAAATCATGTGAGACATCAGTGTAGCTGGGTTGCTCCCTAAAGTGGGAACTTACCAACATACACCTAGTCATGGCCCCATTTTCCTCCTTATCACGTGTTTTGTTTTTTGGTTTTGTTGTTGTTTTCTTTTTTGAGACGGGGTCTGGCTCTGTCTCCCAGGCTGGAGTGCAGTGATGTGATCTCAGCATACTGTAAGCTCCGCCTCCCAGGTTCACGCCATTCTCCTGCCTCAGCCTCCCAAGTAGCTGGGACTACAGGCTCCTGCCACCATGCTTAGCTAATTTTTTGTATTTTTAGTAGAGACAGGCTTTCACCATGTTAGCCAGGATGGTCTCGAACTCCTGACCTCATGATCTACCCGCCTCGGCCTCCCAAAGTGCTGGGATTACAGGCATGAGCCACCGCACCCGGCCTGTCAACGTGTTTTTTTTAACAGTTGGATTTCCCATCAGGATCCAAACAAGGTCCACACATTGCCTCTGCCTGATACTTCTCTTAAATCTTAATCTATTGGGTGGATCTTCTTCTTTTTCTTACTACTTATTTGTTGAGAAACAGGCTTGTTTTGTCCTCTAGCATGTCCCACATTCTGGATTTTACTGATTGCATTTGCATCCCCAGGTGTTAAGATTCCTGGCACTTGTACTTCATGTAACTGGCAGTTGGACCCGACATCTTAATCTAATGAAGGTTTGATTTTTCTTTTTCACCCAAGAATACATCATGGTTAGTGGTGTGTTCTTGCACTGGGAAGTACATTGTGTTCAATTTTTTTAAAAGCAGCTTCATAAATTTTCATAGGAAACGATGTTTTCCTCCTTCACATTAAGCTTGGTATTCCAAAGCCAACATAAGTCAAAAATCATTTCTTTCTTTAGGCGTTGGGAAGGAGGACTATCCCCACACTCAGGGCGATTTCTCATTTGATGAAGACAGCAGTGACGCTTTGTCTCCGGACCAGCCTGCGAGTCAGGAGTCACAGGGGTCAGCCGCGTCCCCAAGTGAGCCGAAAGTTAGTGAATCGCCATCTCCTGTGACTACAAACACTCCAGCCCAGGTATTATTTTTCTGGTTTTGAGCCCTAAAGAAAGAAAATGCCTTTTTTTAAAAATATATTAAGGTAATAAACTTTCACCAGAAGAAAATTCTGAATTGAATTTAAATTGATTAGGCAAAAGGCAGGCACTTAACTGCCCTCTAGGAAGGTAATAAAGATTTCTAGTCACTATGTCTTTATCACAAGTAGGTAATACCATTTCCTGAAATCTTGGAGAGTTGAATGTTTTGATAATTGATGGAACTGAATTTGTTTGTTCAACAAATACACATTGTGCACCTACTATGTTTCAGATTTATTGGGAACTGAGAATCTAGTGCATACAAAGGAATGTAAGAAATATCTTGGTAATTGCATTGGAAATTTACATTTCTTACCTTTTAATGGGTGTCCATGTTTCCTTTGGCTTTATAATAATTCCTGTGCTATACATAATGTTTTTTCTCCTTATGGTACTTTTTCCTTACTGAAATTTTAATAGTGTTACTTTAAAGTCAAAACTATTGAACTACTTAATGGGAGTGATCAAGTCAGCAGAAAATGTTCTTGTTAAGCCTGGCATCATAGAATTTTTGAGTCAGAAAGGAATTTAGCAATTATCTGCTTTAACCTCATGCAAGAGGCAGCCTGGGTTCACAGAAGTATGGAAGTTTGGGGATTAAAAATGCCTATTTTCTTATAGCATTTCTTCTCATTGATGACCATTGATTTGTTAGGAACGATGTCTTTCAGCATTATTTTCTTCATTGCATTTATCACCATGATCTGTAATATGTTAATTTGTTGTCTCTATGCCTGCAGCTAAAATGTGAGCCTATGAGAGGGATTTTGACTATTAGAAGATAAGAGCTACTTTGGAGAGGGAGGGAGGGGGAGAGAGCGAGCAAGTGTATCTTGAGCATCTAGCACAGGGCCTGGTACAGAAAAGGTGCTTAGTAAATGCTGACTTGAATTAAGCACCTTGAATGCAGACTGACACAATGGTTGTGGAAGCTTGTTTCTGTTCTTCCATGTGCATGTAGAGCCTCTACAGCTTGGACTCATCAACAGTAGTGTGGATGGCTACAGTTCAGATTATCCTCTCCAAGTTCACAGGGCAGGGGTGACCGTGGCCCCTCAGTTGTACTGGACCCTGGCCTAGAAGAAGTATGAGGGTCAGTGACCAGCCCACAGTCTGAGGTCTGAGCAGGCAGAAAGCGAGAGCGAGGGAGACTAAACCCTACTGTGTTCTCACATATTTGCTGCACCCTTGTTTTGAGCTTTAAAAATTCGGTAAAAAGAATGTCAAGTATGTGAGTAGATACCATTAACAAACAGTTACACTTATCCATTTGGGTTGTTTGTTCTCTGTTACTGTTTTGAGTAGGTTAGGATGTCAGATAGCAATTAGGATGGCCTTAACTTTTAGTAATACAGAATTTGTGTCACAACAGCCACCTATTGTTTAAACTTCAAGACCATTTCACCTGCATGAAAGATTATAATTCTTTTTCTCGTGTTGCTGGTACTAGTGTGTTTTATTCCTGTAGTCTTTTTTTTTTTTGAGACGGAGTCTGGCTCTGTCACCCAGGCTGGGGTGCAGTGGCCAGATCTCAGCTCACTGCAAGCTCTGCCTCCTGGGTTTACGCCATTCTCCTGCCTCAGCCTCCGGAGTAGCTGGGACTACAGGCGCCCGCCACCTCGCCCGGCTAGTTTTTTGTATGTTTTAGTAGAGATGGGGTTTCACCGTGTTAGCCAGGATGGTCTCGATCTCCTGACCTCGTGATCCGCCCATCTCGGCCTCCCAAAGTGCTGGGATTACAGGCTTGAGCCACCGCGCCCGGCCCATATTCCTGTAGTCTTAAAACATGGTCTCCAGCTAAGTTTTTAATTGAGACCCTTTAACCAGAGGCATTCCCACACAGTGAGCTGACATTCCAGAATTCCTTGAAGGAAAATAGTAATAACAGTGTTTCTTGAAGAATAAATATGGTCTGTTTATTGCCAGTGCAACACACATTAAGCCTTGGGTCACTCCTGAATTTAAGCAGTAGTTTTCATAGTACCTTCAGTGCTGCTGCAGTACCAGTTCTGCCTGTTACATGCAGACCATTAACAGTCAGCTTTTTATCTGTCGACTAGGGTGATGGGAAAAGACCCACTTTCCAGGATGTTAACAGTTCCTATGTATACATTCAAGAAAAAGAACGTGGAGTCAGGGTTGGCTCCACTGTAGCTTTGCCTGTTAAATCATTTCTGTCCTATGTACCTTGAGACCTCTTAAAATTGTGTCCTTCATGAAACCCCCTTGTATTAAGTGTTCTAGTATTTATAAGTAAGGAATCTGACAAAGATGATTATTATACTTTTATTCAGGTAATTAAAGAAGCATGTCCCTGGTAACTATGCCATACGGATGTCAAAGAAAGATAATTCTTAAGTGGGATTATTAATACACTGTAGGTGCTTTGTTTTGACTTCTTTTTTAAATTAACTACAGAGGTGAACTTTATGATGCTGGTAAAGTCTTGGGGATTTTTGTGTCATCTAAAGGTGATAAGTTTTGTTTTGGCAAATTTTGTACTTTATTTTCACTGTTATCCAGTGTTTGGTTATAGAATTTGTCCAGGCATCTCACTTGATGTATATAAAATATATTTATCTACCTAAATACACTTATTTTCATATTCGTAGCTCAAGGGGAAAGGACCTTGACACATTGCTTCTCCTTAGACACCAAGTTCCTAGAGGGCAGGGATTTATCTTAGTAACCTCATACTGAGCACAGGGGTCCAGCACACAGCAGGTACTTACTTAACTGATTTAACACATGACAGATTCTTGGAGACTCTCTCTGCAGTCTGTTTTTTCCTGCTTTAGAATTACCATCATACCACTGCCACAAAGATGAGCTATGACACAATTAATTAAAATGTGCTTGTAAAACAAAGATAATAAAAGAACAACATACATGTCTTGCAGGGGTTCTTTGAGATTCTTAATTTTTAATCTTGAAAATAACTCATTGTCAGAGTTTGATGGTAAATTTCATTGCTGTTGACCAGTCCTCGAATTGGCTGTAGTGAAGGACTAGCTTGATTTTTTTAGATATTTCTTTTTTTTTTTTTTTTTTTTGGGAGGGATTCTCACTCTTTCGCCCAGGCTGGAGTGCAGTGGTGTGATCTCAGCTCACTACAACCTCTGCCTCCCGGGTTCAAGCAATTCTCCTGCTCCAGCCTCCTGAGTAGCTGGGATTATAGGCACCCACCATCATGCCCAGCTAATTTTTGTATTTTTGTAGAGACAGGGCTTCACCATGTTGGCCATGCTGTCTTGAACTTCTGACCTCAGGTGATCGGCCCGCCTTGCCCTCCCAAAGTGCTGGGATTACAGGCATGAGCCACAGCACCCAGCCTATTTAATTTTTGATGCATGGGGACTAATCCCTAATCCTCTTGTAAAGTACAAGTGGTGGGGTAACATCAAATTTCTATGTGACTTTTGCAGGTAACAGAGGTCCACAGACCATACTTTGAGTGAAATCTCTGCCATAGATTTCACTTTCCTTCTTGTTTGCCTGAGCCAAATTTTGTCATGTATTTATTACTAATTGTGTGCTGCATGTTTAATCCTATGGCTTAAACTAAGCTATCCAACCTACAGCCCACAGGCTGCATGCGGCCCAGGACAACTTTGAATGTAGCCCAACACAAATTCGTAGACTTTCTTAAAACATTGAGTGGTTTTGTGTGATTTTTTTTTCTTTTAGCTCACCAGCTGTCGTTAATGTTAATATATTTTATATGTGGCCCAAGACAATTCTTCTTCCAGTGTGGCCCAGGGAAACCAAAAGATTGGACACCCCTGGCTTAAACTAAACAGAGAAATTAGAAAAATGTGATTTTTTTTTTTTATGCCTGACTGAGGCAGGGGGCAGTGGCTCAGGCCTATAATTCCAGCACTTTGAGAGGCCGAAGTGGGAGGATCACTTGATCCCAGCAGTTCAAGACCAGTCTGAGCAACAGGGAGAACTTGAACATCACTGATCATTAAAGAAATGCAAACCAAAACCACAATGAGATACCATCTCACGCCAGTCAGAATAATTATTAAAAAGTCAAGAAACAACAGATGCTGGTGAAGCTGCGGAGAAATAAGATCACTAGAAATAAGGAGAGTTGGCTGTTTTTTCACATTCCAAATTTTCAACAAAAGATGCAAAGAAGGCAGGCATGATAGCACACACCTATAATCCCAGCTTACTTGGGAAGCTGATGCAGGAGGATTACTTAAATCCAACAGTTCAAGTCTGGTCTGGGCAACATAGCAAAATCCCATTTAAAACAAACAGACAAAAGGCTGGGTGCCATGTCTCAGACCTGTAATCCCAGCAGTTTGGGAGGCCAAGGCAGGTGGATTGCTTGAGCTCAGGAGTTCAAGACCAGCCTGGGCAACACAGTGAGACCCCCATCTCTACTAAAAATACCAAAAAAAAAAAAAAAAAAAAAGTAGCTGGGCGTGGTAGTGCACACCTGTGGTCCCAGCTGCTCCGGAGGCTGAGGTGGGAGGATCACCTGAGCCAAGGGAGCAGAGGTTGCAGTGAGCCGAGATCACACCAGTATACTCCAGCCTGGATAACAGCGAGACCCTACACACCCCGCCCCAACAAGAGAGAAAAAATCTCCAGAAACTGTCTTAGAAGAAACACACATATCTGCCCTACTAGACAAAGGCTTTAAAGTAATTATCTTAAATATACTCAAAAACTAAAAGAAAACATGAACAACAAACTAAAGGAAATTAGGAAAACTACATATGAACAAACTGAGAATGTGGTAGAAATTACTTTTTAAACCGAAACAAATTCTGTAATTGAAGATATAATGGAATTGAAAAATTCACTAGAGGGCTTGAACAGCAGACTCAAACAAGCAGAAGAAAGAATCTGCAAATGATTTGAAATTGAGTCTGAAGACAAAAGGAAAAAAGAATGAAGAAAAGTTAACAGAGACTAAGAGACTTATGGGACACCATCAAGCAGATCAACGTATTCACTATGAGAGTTCCGAAAGGGGCAGAGATATTAATTAAAGAAATAATGGCCCAAAACTTCACAAATATGAGGAACAACATGGATATACAAATACAGTCATGCTTTGCTTAACAAGGATACATTCTGAGCAAAGCATTTGTAGTAGTCAACTCTTGCACTGGTATAAAGAACTACCTGAGACTAGGCAATTTATGAAGAAAAGAGGTTTAATTGACTCACAGTTCCACAGGCTGTACAGGAGGCATGCTGGGGAGGCCTCAGGAAATTTATAGTCATAGTGGAAGTGTAAAGGGAAAGCAAGCATGTCTTCACATGATGGCAGGAGAGAGCAAGTGAGCACAGGGGCAAGTGCTACACACTTTCAAAAAACCAGATCTCATGAGAACTCATTCACTGTCATGAGAACAGCAAGGGGGAAGTCTGCCCCCATGATTCTCACCAGGCCCCTCTTCCAACACATGGGGATTACAGTTCGACATGAGATTTGGTCATGAGCCACATTATATCAGCACTGTTCGACAGTTTTGTTGTTGTGAATCATCATAGAGTATACTTACACAAACTTAGATGGTATGGCCTACTACACCTACTACAGTGTACCTTTACAGTGTAAATGGTTTTTTACTACATTTACCATGTAAATGGTTTTTTAAAATACTACACCTGTATAGAGCAGGTCCATTATAATCTTCTTATGTGCAGTCCTTTGTTGACCACAATGCCTGTACAAGAAATTCAGTAAACTCCGAAGAAGATAAACTCAAAGAGACCCACAGCAACACACAATGTAATCAACTGTCTAAAGTCAAATAAGAGAGAATCTTAAAAGCAGCAAGAGAAAAGTGACTGGTCACATACAAGGAATCCTCAGTAAGACTGTCAGTGGATTTCTCAGTAGAAACCTTGCAGACCAGAAGGCAGTGGGATGATATATTTAAAATGATGAAAGAAGAAAACAGTCACCTGAAAATCATACCCAGCAAAATTGTTTTCAAAAATAAAGGAGAAATTAAAACATTCCCAAACAAAAGCAGAGGGAGTTTATTATCACTAGAATTGCCCTATCAGAAATGCTAAAAAGAATCCTTCAATCTGAAATGAAGGGATGCTAGATAGTAACTCAAAGCCATAGGAAAATATAAAACTGGCCAGGCACGGTGGCTCACACTTGTAATCCCAGCACAGTTTGGGAGGCCAGAGCGAGCAGATCACCTGAGGTCAGGAGTTCAAGACCAGCCTGACCAACATGGAGAAACCCCGTCTCTACTAAAAGTAGAAAATTAGCCAGACATGGTGGCACGGGCCTGTAATCCCAGCTCGGGAGGCTGAGGTAGGAGCATCGCTTGAACCCGGAAGGCGGAGGTTGTGGTGAGCCAAGATCGCGCCATTGCACTCCAGGTTGGGCAACAAGAGCAAAATTCCATCTAAAAGAAAGAAAGAAAGGTAATATGTGGGCAGATATAAAAACAATATTATAATTTAGGTTTGTAACTCTACTTTTTTTCCTACAGAATTTAAAAGACACATTCATTAAGAATTACAAATCTATGTTAATGGCCACACAGTATATAACAACGTAGTTTGTGAATGACGTCAATAACATAGAGGGGGTGAAGCTGTAAAGAAGTAGCATTTTTTTATGTGACTGAAGTTGTTATCAATGTAAGATAGAATGTCATAATTCTAAGATACTATTTGTAATTCCTATGGAAACAAACAAAAAATTTGTAGAATCTGAACAGCCCTACCCCCAAAAGCTGAGGAAACTCAGAGGCCAAAGAAAGAGGCTGAAAAATCCAGTTTCTCAGAGAGAAATATTTTATAGGAACTTAAAAAGAGAAGCAATGTCTCGGGTGGCTGTCCACACCTGCCATCCAGAAAGCATTCATTCATTCATTCATTCATTCCCAGCTAATTTTGTAGACACAGGGTTTCGCTATATTGACCAGGCTGGTCTCAAACTCCTGAGCTCTGGGAGTCTACCCACCTCAGCCTCCCAGAGATATTCTTTATATAGCAAGCTTTTGGGATAAAACATGTGCAGCTGGTCACACCTTCAGACTTTCTTGTCAAGACATGACCACCGGGGAAGTTTGATAGCATCTTTATGAGGAGTTATCTATGCTATGGGCATTGTTTAAAGACCTTACTGCAGAACACCTTGCTGTAGAGGGGCCAACCACCAGTCATCATAGTAGTTTTGTTTCAAGATGGCATCAGACACTCTTGGCCATGCAACAGCCTATTTTCCTACAGTGCAAAAGGAGAGGAGAAGGGAATCAAAACAAGGCACTACAAAGTATCAAATACAGACATCCTGTGTTCATAGAAGACTTAATATTTTTAATATGTCAATATTACCCCAAACAATCTACAGATTCAGTACAGTCCTGTCAAAATTCTAATGTTGATTTTTGCAGAAATAGAAAAATCTTAAGGAATCCTGAAAAACCAAAACAGTCTTGAATTTTTAAAAAGTTAGAGGTCTCATGCTTCCTGATTTTGAAACTTACTACAAAGACACAGTAATTAAAACGGTGGTACTGGCATAAGATAGATAAATAGAATGGAACAGTGAGCCCAGAAATAAGTCCTTAGATATGGGATCAAATGATCTTCAACAAAGGTGCTAAGACCATTCAGTGAGGAAAGGATAGTCTCATCAACAAATGGTACTGGGAAAACTGGATATCCACATGCAAAAAAGAATGAAGTTGGACCTTTACCTAGCATCACAGGCAAAAATTAACTCCATAGACAGAGATCTAAATCTAATAACAAACTATGGAACTCTTAGAAAATATAGGGGAAAGCTTCATGACACTGGATTGGTTTCCTGGATATGACACCAAAGCAGCAAAAGAAAAAATAATTACATTTCCTCAAAACGTTTTGGCCAGGCATAGTGACTCATACCTGTAATCCCAGCTGTTTGGAAGGTCAGAGCAGGAGGATCCCTTGAGGCCAGGAGTTGAAGACCAACGTGGGCAACATAGTGTGAGACCTCATCTCTACAAAAAATAAAAATTAAAAAACTTAGGCCAGGCGCGGTGGCTCAAGCCTGCAATCCCAGCACTTTGGGAGGCCGAGACGGGCGGATCACGAGGTCGGGAAATCGAGACCATCCAGGCTAACCCCGTGAAACCCCATCTCTACTAAAAAATACAAAAAACTAGCCGGGCGAGGTGGTGGACGCCTGTAGTCCCAGGTACTCGGGAGCTGAGGCAGGAGAATGACGTGAACTCGGGAGGCGGAGCTTACAGTGAGCTGAGATCCGGCCACTGCACTCCAGCCTGGGCGACAGAGCGAGGCTCCCTCTCAAAAAAAAAAAAAAAAAAAAAAAAAAAAAAAAAAACTTAGTTGGGCATGGTGGCGTGCTCCTATAGTCCTAGCTACTCCAGAAGCTGAGATGAGAGGATGACTTGAGCCCAGGTTCGAGGTTACATTGAGCTATGAAAGCACCACTGCACTCCAGCCTGAGTGACAGAGCAAGAACCTGTCTCTTAAAAGAAAGAAACAAGAAGAAAACTTCAGTGCATCAAAGGACATCAACAGAGTAAAAAAGCAATCCAAAAAATGGGAGAAAATATTTGCAAATCATATCTTACAAGGATTTGCTATGGTTTGGATATTTGTCTCCTCCAAACCTCATGTCAAAATTTGATCCCCATTTGTTAGAGGTAGGGCCTAATGGGATGCATTTCTGTCATGGGGCCAGATCCCTCGTGAATAAATTAACGGCCTCCCTTGGAAATAAATGAATTCTCACTGCATTAGTTCCCATGAGAGAGAACTTGTTTAAAAAAAAAGAAAAGAAAAGAAAAAAGAAAGAAAAGCCTGGATCCTCCCTGCTCTCTCTTGCTTCCTCTGTTGCTCTGTAATCTCTGTACACTGGCTCCCATTTCCCTCACACCATGAGTGGAAGCAGCCTGAGGCCTTGCCAGATGCACATGCTGGTGCCATGCTTCCTGCAAAATCTGCAGAATCATGACCCAAATAAACCTCTTTTCTTTTATAAATTACCCAGCCTCATTTTTTTTTTTTTTTTTTTTTTTTTTTTTTTTTTTTTTTTTTGAGACATAGTCTCGCTCTGTCACCCAGGCTGGAGTGCAGTGGCGCAATCTCGGCTCACTGCAACCTCCACCTCCCAGGTTCAAGCGATTCTCCTGCCTCAGTTTCCTGAGTAGCTGGGATTACAGGTGCACAACACAATGCCCAGCTAATTTTTGTAATTTTAGTAGAGACAGGGTTTCATCACGTTGGTCAGACTCATCTCGAACTCCTGACCTCGTGATCCGCCTGCCTCGACCTCCCAAAGTGCTGGTATTACAGACGTGAGCCACCATGCCCGGCCAAATACTTTTTAAAGCAATCCAAAACAGACTAAGACAGGACTAATATCTAATGTACATAAAGAACTCCCACAACTCAACAACAAAAAAACTCGGTTCAAAATAGGCAAAGGTTTGAATGTGGTTTTTGTTGCAGTCTATCTTTAAAAAAAAAAAAAAAAAGGCAAAGGACTTGAATAGACATCTTTCTTAAGAGGATACGCAAATGGCCAGTAAGCATCTAATAAGATACTAGATATCACTAATCATTAAGGAAATGCTAATCAAAACCACAAGATACCACCTCATGCCCATCACATTGGCTACTATCAAAAGAACAGAAAATAAGTTTGGACAGATGTGGATAAATTGGAACTCTTGTATACTGTTGGTGGGAATGTGAAATGGTATAGCCACTGTGGACAGTGTTCAGTCTTCAAAAAATTAAAATAGAATTGCCAAATGAACTAGCAATTCCACTTATGGGTATATGCCCAAAAGTAAACAGGGCCGGGCACGGTGGCTCACGCTTGTGATCCCAGCACTTTGGGAGGCCGAGGTGGGCGGATCACGAGGTCAGGAGATAGAGACCATCCTGGCCAACATGGTGAAACCCCGTGTCTACTAAAAATACAAAAATTAACTGGGCGTGGTTGTACATTCCTGTAATCCCAGCTATTCAGGAGACTGAGGCAAGAGAATCTCTTAGAACCCGGGAGTTGGAGGTTGCAGTGAGCTGAGGTCATGCCACTGCACTCCAGCCTGGGTGACAGAGCTAGACTTCATCTCAAAAAAAAAATAGAATAGAAAACAGGAGTTAGATCGTTAGATCAGAAGATACTTGTATATCCCTGTTCATAGCAGCAACATTCACAATAGCCAGAATGTGAAAGCAACCCAAATGTCCACTGCCAGATGAATGGATAAACAAAATGTGCTATACATGTATGTTGGAATAGTATTCAGCCTTTAAAAAGGAAGGAAATTCTGCAATCCATCATAAATGAAATTCTAGCATTATGTTCAGTGAAACAAGCCAGTCACAAAAAGACAAATACTGTATGATTCCACTTATGTAAGATTCTAGAGTATTAAAAATCATAGAGGCAGAAAAGAGAATGATGATTGCCTGGGGGTCAGGGGAATGTGGAACCAGGGGGACATTGTTTAAGGTATAGAGTTTGCTTGGGAACATGAACAAGTCTGGAGGTTCTGGTAGTGACGGTTGCAGAACAATATAAATGTAATTAATGCCATATACTTAAAAATTGTTAAATAGTAAATTTTATGTTATATACATTTTAGTATAATTTTTTAAATGCAATTTTAAAGCAGGGATACGTGCACATCCTCACTACCAATCAGGTCATGAAGCAGTACATTCTGTGCAAGGAAATTCACTTTTAATATTCAGTTACTTATTCTAAAAGTGAAATGCTTAAACTTATATATTACAGGAACAAATGGTCAGTGCTAGGTGATACATTTTAACAAAGCTAGAGTTTTACATAAAATATTCATCTATTAAACATGCAATGTGTGATTTTTGTTTTATTCAACTCGTTCATTTTTCATTTTATTTGGGGATTAGAATATGAAAACAATATTTAAAGAGTAATTGCATTTTGACTTTCTTATTTGCATATTGCCATCTTAGTTAAGAACTCTGCTGCATCCTAAATTAAAAACATTTATTATTGACTTAAAATCTGTAATACAGAAAAGCTTTGTTTTAAAATATCTAGTTTCTGTCCCTCAAGACCACATAAAGAAATTCTAATAAAAAGGACCAGTCTGGAAGCAATGACTGGCCCTCGGCCTGTGCACTGCGTTTTGCAGCAGGAACAGTGCAGGCATCGGAAACAGGATAGAGCTTTAATCAGCTGAGAGGTTTGCTCTGACTTCTGTTTTTTTATATTGTGGCAAAGCTTTCCTGTAGCCGTTTCTAGTAGGAGAAAAGTCAGTCTTTATGATCAACAGTGCCTTTTTAGTTTTTCTTTTTTTTTTTTAAATGCATAAATATCCATTGAAAACCATCTTTCTGACATTGTCTTATATGGGTTTCTGATGAAAATTAAAGATCTGGCCCTTGTGAGATCTGTAACCTGTAATGAAACAGTGGTCGGATCCAATAAGACAAAGCAAAATTTGCAGCTTTTTTTGTTTCTTTGGGGAAGCAATTCAGAATCATTTTGAAATTAAATTTTTGTAGAACATAAGTTGAACTTAGGTCTTGGTGGCAATTTAAACCTATTTACATTTTAAATCTTAAAAGTATTCTTTTAAGAATTTGACATATTGCTGAATTTACTATGGAACAAAGTAAGTTTAAGTATCTCTTATGGCCTGAATACTTTAACTTTTATTTTAGGTTCACAGGTACATGTGCAGGTTTGTTGTATTTATAAATTGTGTGTCACAGGAGTTTGATGTAGATTCTTTTGTCACCCAGGTACTAAGCCTAATACTCAATAGTTATTTTTTCTGCTCCTCTCCCTCTTCCCACCCTCTGCGCTCAAGAAGGCCAGTGTGTGTCGTTCCCCTGTATGTGTCCCTGTGTTCTTATCAGTTAGCTCCCACTTGTGAGAACATGTGGTTTTGGTTTTCTGTTCCTGCATTCATTCGCTACCATAATGGCCCCCAGCTCCAGGCCTGGATACTCTTTTAATCCTTTTCGGAATACGTCACTTCAGAATTACTCACATTTAGATTCTTTTGCTAACTTTAGCCACTAGGAGCCTGGGCCCTTGATATGGTCTAAGTGGGGTTTGGTAGGGGAAGGGAGGGGCTTTTGTTCTGTTTTGGTCCTTTCTAAAGCACATTAAAATGGCTGGCAAAATTAGAAGTTTTGATATATTTATCTTTAGATTAGGTAGAGTCAACAATCCCTGTATTTCACTTGGGTTATTCTTTTGTTATGCTGGAATCTGTGGTTTTCTGGGTAGTAAAGTCATGCTGAAATACCAAAAGAGCTAATAAGATAGGCGTATCAGTAATCAAGGCTACAGTTAGGCACAGTCTAGAAATTTAGGCAAGACATAAATACTACATTTGATACCACATCCAGGCTCCTGGATTATTTTTCATATGATTAACACTTACTGCTCTCAAATTCATCACACTATCCTCAGTCAGTGGGGGCTGTACTGGTAAAATAGCTTGCCAGGTAAGTAGGATTTATATGCCAGGAAATCTATATAGAGTTCAGAATTCAAACATTTTAGTCTGCTTCACATACCAGTTACTTAATAGCCAAGGAATGTTTTCCCCTCTGTGAACATTGACCCACAGATAAGTATCCCCATTTCAAAAAAATATGCAAGGTGAAAGGAAAACCAACCACGTAAAGTCATATTCAGTAAAGAAGTGATCAGCCAACATCATCTTCCACTTTGTGTGAGTCTTGGTTGGTCAGAGATTCACTGAGGATCCAGATGTCTCAGGGCTCTTTGCGCGCAGAAGTCTGCTGGAACATAGGTGTCCAGTCTCTTAGATGAGCCCTTTCCTTTCATTTCTGTTTAAAAATGAAATTGAATGCAGCCGTCTTTCAAAGTAAGGTCTTTCATATTGTCAACACTCACAGTTACTAATAACTGAAAAGCTGAAATTAGCAGCTGAAGCCTCAGGGAGCAAGAGAGCTGACACGGGCATGCACAATTAATTGCACACTCGCACACACACGGTCTCAGCTGGGCTTGAGAACGTGACCTAGCGTGAGTAAAGCCAGAAGGAATGCCCATTCATCAATTAAACAAATATTTGTTTGAGTTAACCAGTATGTGCCAAACTTCATATTTCATGCTGCTAATAGCCCTCCAAGTTTTCAGGTCATTTATTTTAGGAAGGAAAAATACAGTTTGCTATTTTAAAATGCAAATACTTTAACAAGATTTTGATTGTTGGTGTAATAAATTCAAGAGTTGTTCAGGGAAGTGGAAGTGATAAAGGAGGACATTTTTCCTTAAGATAAGGCTGGTATAAGTAAGTCCCAAGTAGTTATCAGTATGTAAATTTTGACTAGTTTATTACAGTAGTAATTGTTCTTTACAATAAATGAATACTTAAAATCTATGTAAAGTAGATTGCTAGTGAAAATTGATAAAACCTAGTAAAGATTTCTATACCTTCCTTTGTTAATATGTGACCCCAAACTGAGATTCAGTAATTGTTGATTTTGGCCTGGGTAACAAAGTAACTTCTTGTTTTAAGTATGGAGAGATAATATTGTCAGTAAAACAGGTCAACCTTCCCAAAATATATTCTTCAAATCTTCTGTTGCAAGAAATGGGGGAATATGGTTAAAGAGAGTTCTAGTCAGATTTGGAGAGAGGAACTGAGGGTGTAAGCACATTTACGGACACATGGGGGGGGCATGGGCATTCGGGAAGGATGCTGCCAGAAGGTGGGTAGAGTGTGATACAGGCATTCACCAGGCTCTGCAGGGAAGCCTGAAGGTCATGTTTAGATCAGCCAGGGTCAGCATGACCTATATAGCAAAGGGACTTTATGAATTCCATATATTGGCCGGGCACAGTGGCTCATGCATGTAATCCCAGCACTTTGGGAGGTTGAGGCAGGTGGACCACTTGAAGTCAGGAGTTCCAGACCAGCCTAGCCAACGTGGTGAAACCCGCATCTCTACTAAAAATACAAAAACTAGCCGAGTGTGGTGGTGCATGCCTGTAGTCCCAGATACTTGGGAGGCTGAAGCTGGAGAATTCCTTGAACCCGGGAGGCAGAGGTTGCAGTGAGCCAAGATCGCCCTGCTGCATTCCGGTCTGAACGAGACTCCATCTCAAAAAAAAAAGAATACCATGTATTGTTTTGATCATATATACAAGTGTCTTGGACTTTTCTTTCCCTGCCAATAAAGAGTGCTTCTGACCGTCTTTTTGAGAAAATACTCCGGTATCGCCAATCTAACCTTACTTGGCTTTAGTTCTTCACTGCTCTCGGAGCAAAGACTAAATGATTGGCTCCACTGAGGCGTAAAGCATGTTATGCCACCATCTGGCCTCAGACATATATTTTTCCTTTAGCTTCTTTTCTAGTGGACTTAAAAACTAGGTCATTCCCTTGTAATTCTAATTTTTCTGTTTTTATGATCATTAATTTCACAGACTTGTTCCTTTTTGTCTTTTCCATCAGTTTGCTTCAGTGTCCCCAACAGTTCCTGAATTCTTGAAAACTCCTCCAACTGCAGATCAGCCTCCCCCTCGGCCTGCAGCTCCTGTCCTCCCCACAAATGCTGTGTCCTCAGCAAAGTCTGGCCCAGCGCTGGTGAAGGTGGGTACTTTGGATACACCGTGGGTTTGGTGGCTTTATTTGTGACTCTGTCTATCGCCTTGTGAATGGAAGACAAAGGCATTTATCCAACTTGCTCATCCTGCCTTTTAGCCCAAAGTCTCAAAAACCAAGCCATGAAAAGACTTGCTAGACTGGGGTCTTCATGTTTGAAATTGTGCTATAGTCATAGAAAAATGGCACAAATTTTGGTCTATTTAAAACACTAGGGGCCAGATGGAGTGGCTTAACCTCTGTAATCCCATTGCTTTGAAAGGCTGAGGCGGGAGGATCACTTGAGGCCAGGAGTTTTAGAACAGTCTGGGCAACATAGCAAGCAACATAGCAAGACACTATCTCTACAAAAAATGTAAAAGCCAGAGGTGGTGGTGCATGCCTATAGTCTCAGCTACTCAGGAGGCTGAGGCAAGAGGATCACTTGAGCCCTGGAGTTTGAGGCTGCAGTGAGCTACGATCACACCATTGCACCCCAGCTTGGGTGACAGAGCAAGACCCTGTCTCTTTTTAAAAAAAAAAAAACAAACTTCTAGGGCTATGCAGAAAGCCCCAGTTCTGCCACCCAGGCCACTAAGATAAAACAAGAGAAAAACAGATTTAAACTTTTTAGAATTGTGTTTATAACTTGTAGATAAAGTGGGTGAGGAGAATAAAGTGAGGAATAGTTTAACAGAATATACATCTCAAACTTTTAAAACTAAAAAAGGATATTATAGTTAGCTAACTTCTCACCACCTTTCAGATGGGGAGACTGAGGCCCAAAGAAGAAATGACAAAGCCAGGAAGGGTCCCAACCTCCCAAATCCAAGTCTAGCTCTCTCCCGCCTCCCCTACCTGTTGCAGCACTCTCTTGAGGCAAGGGAGCATCTTTCCGATGAACACAATGCATATCCTCTTAGCCCTCTGTCCCCAGGACTGTCCTTATCCTTGACCTTCCTGGAGAGAAGGCTCTTGTCAGCATGGCTGAGTATTGGTGGCTTCAGAACACACATCAGTGTATTTCCCCATCTTCTGTTGCTTAGCATTGGAGTCAGAAATTCCAGAGGGTCACAAGTGGCAACTCTGCCAATGAAATCAGTTTTTGCCTCCTCTCCCAGCATCCTTATGCACGCAACCCCGACCGCACAGAGAGGGTCTGCATGCACAGCCCTCCTTCCCTGCCAATCCTCAAAACGAGTTCTCTGCCTCTCCCGTTCTCTGAATGTCTGCTCTTCACTGATGTCTTTAAGGAAGGCTTTGGTTCTAGAGGAAGAAGCATTGTTTAAGAATGTGAAATTCAGGGATTGGTTAGAGAATTCTAGGACTATGCCAAGAGAGGAGGGGACAGGAAAACATTAGGAAACAGACCAGAATTCTTTCAGTATTTCTATGAGGAAAGCTGTTTCCCATCCTTCGCTTGTGAGGGCTGATAGGTAATAGCAGATTCCGTCTGAGGAGCACTAGTTACGATGTTTCTGTGCCCCTCCTCTACAGGTGCCTTCCGGACTGTGGCTGGGTCAATTATTTTATCACTCCACAACAGTTATACTCGAACCCCATTTTGAGTATAAATTATCCTAGACCCCGTTCGTTCTTATGATCAGTTTTAAAAGACTAAAAATAAAATGTATAGCCAGGTGCAGTGGCTCATGCCTGTAATCCCTGCACTTTGGGAGGCCAGGGCAGGCAGATCACTTGAGGTCAGGAGTTTGAGGCCAGCCTGGGCAACATGGCAAAACCCCATCTCTATAAAGTGTATAAAAAAATTAGTTGGGCTTGGTGGCGAACACCTATGCTCCCAGCTACTCGGAGGCTGAGGTGGGAGGATCACTTGAGTCCATGAGGTTAAGGCTGCAGTGAGCCAAGATCATGCCCCTGTACTCCAGCCTGGGTAACAGAGTGAGACCCTGCCTCAAAAACAAATAAGATGAATTATTGATAATGAAAAAAGTAGGTAAATAGTGAATTGATAAATATTGTGAGATTGAAGGAATAAGTGGGGGAAAGTGTTTTGTGACATCGAGGTATATACTTTAAGTGCCTGATAATTAAAGTGGTTTCCAGTTAGCATGCACATTCACCATTCATTTGTTCAACAGATACTTTTTCAAGCACCTTCTGTGTGCCAGGCACTGTTCTGGGTACTAGGAATAAAGCAAGGAACAAAAGATGACTAACATAGAGTATGCCAGGTGGTGACGAATAATGTGAGGAGGGGGGTGCTGGGGAGACAAGGAGAGACGTGTCTTTTAATTGAAGTGGTCTGGGGATATGCAGATGACATTTGGCGATCTGAAAGAAGATCTAAAGGAAGTGAGGGTGTGAGCCATGAAGATACCTATGGGAAGAAAGTTTGACCAAGGCAGCCAGTATGAGCACCTCCACCATTGCTGACTCCAACAGCAATGGCTGAGGCAGACAGGGTATGGCCAGAGAACAGTGTCTGTAGAGCCTTGTAAGAAGTTAGGCTTTGTATTACCACTAAGGGAAGAAGGTGCTGGAAGATTTTTGAGCTGATGTGTTAGAAAGAGTAGTGCACAAAGGTAGAAGCAGAGACAGGTAAAATGCACAGCAGGAGACAGTGGCAGCTGGCAAGATAACAGAAGTGGTTGGATTTTGGCTGTATTTGAAGGCTAAGCTGGCCGGATTTGTAGACAAGTTGAATGTGTGGTGTGAAGAAGAGGAGTTGTGAACCATCTACTATTGTATGTCTAAGTGACTAGCAACTTGCAGTTGCCACATCCTGTAATGGAAAGGAGTACACCTGGAGTGTGAGATGCTGTACAGGCACCTCTCGTCATGTCCTAGAGGCAGCTGGATAGATGAGTGCAGACATTAGGAGAGAGGTCTAGGTTGGGAATAGAAATGTGGATCATCAGTGTATAAATGGTGTTTAAAGCCATGAAACCCAGTAAAATTACCTACGGTCTAAGTACAGGTGAAAAAGCTGTGTAAGAAGTGAGTCCTTGGGAACCTCCATTTTCGAGAGGAGAACCAGCAAAGGAGACTCAGCAAAAACAGCCAGCAAGAGTGAGGCAAGGCAGCCCTGAAGCCAGACATGATGTTTCAAGAAGGGAGAGACTAAATGTATCAAGGCTGCTGTGCCTCAGTTAAAATGAGTGCTGGGAACTGGCCTTGGTTTAACGCTGAAGCACAGCGACCTTGACAAGAACAGTTTCTGAAAACTTAGTTGGAGTGGGCACAAGAGAGCCTGAAAGGCAGAGCTGGAGATGGTGTTACAGAAAGCTTTTCTTGAGAGCTCACAGAAATGGGTCTGTAGCTTTATTGGACTGTAGGGTCAAGGAAGGCTGTTTGTGATCCAGTGGAGTGATCCAGGAGAAGAGTGGGGAACCACAGCCAGGTGTGGGCAAGGGAACACAGAATCCAGTTGAGGAGGGAAGGGCCAGCCTGAGACAGCAACACCAGCAGGAAGGAAAGTGCAGAGTCTCGGTGCAGGCAGGCACTCAGCTCTGTGCTGATCCCTTACATGTTGTTCTCCATGTTTAGGCAGCGAGGTCATCAGTTGCCAGTAAGGATGGGGGTGAAATACTAAAGGTTTAGAGAGAGAAGAAAAGATAGGCAGTATTCTAGAAGAGCAGGAAAATTAAAGGACCAGAAAAGTGTAACAGGATGGCCAGGTAGCACTGATGAACCCTTGAAGTTGGTGGTCACGAGTTTAAAGTGAGACTTGTCAGCATGATTTTATGTTTTTCCTGTAGCCACTTTCAGTTATATGAGTACAGGCATGAAGTGGACCACTGGTTCTCAGCAGGGGTAAGTTTGCCTCCCACCACAGACATTTGGCAGTTTCTGGAGACGTTTCTGGTTGTCACAATGCAGGGGACGAGTTGGGTGGGTGGAGGTTGCTAGGAACATCTAATGGGTGGTGGCCAAGGATGCCATTGAACATCCAACAATGTACAGGATGGGTTCCCACAACACAATTACCTAGCTCAAAACATCAGTAGAGCCACTGTCGAGAAACAGAAGGAGACAGAATTAATTAGATAAGGGTTTTGCCAGGTGTGTATGACAAAGAGGGGACTGTGCAAGTGAGGGGACCGTTGGATATAGGTGGGTAGGGAGGGAAGTGAGAAACATGTAAAGGTTGTAACAGAAAGGGATTGTAGGTCTCATCGGCATCAAATAATTGTTGGCATCCTGGATGGAGTGAATTGACAAAACACATGGTGGGTATCAGAGATTGGGATGCTGGGAAGCAAGGGAGGTTCAAATAATTATGAGATCTAGGCTATCATCACACAGTGGCTGGCTGAGAGAGGAGATGAGATAT
Source organism: Chlorocebus sabaeus (assembly GCF_047675955.1). Lineage (NCBI taxonomy): Eukaryota > Metazoa > Chordata > Mammalia > Primates > Cercopithecidae > Chlorocebus > Chlorocebus sabaeus. The sequence goes on from NC_132908.1 coordinate 13,812,146, forward strand.
CTGGAAGCAATGAAGTCAAGGAACTAAGAGACCCGAATGTTAGAAGGATGGTACATGTGGATATTAAAATCATCAAGAACAGTGAATGAAGTAATGTTGAAGAAAGTAAAAGAGCAGTTGGAGTGTCAGATGTGTCATAGGAGTCAGTAAAGAACTAGGAGGAGGCCAGGTCCTGATACTGAAGTCTGAAAGCATGAGATGAGATTAACAAGAACCAATCATTTCCAATACATAATTACTTTTTATAAATTCTCATTTACCAGCATTTAAAAATAGGCTCCTAGTTAATTGGATTATACTATGTCCAGTAGTATTGCAGTAAATGAAATATATTGCAGTAAATGAAGCTATCTTAGAATCTGAATACTGAAAAGTATAAAGTGATCTCATAACTTAAAAACTGAGAAAACAACAAGAACTCAGGAAAACATCATCTGATTCCTAATCTTAAGATGAGAGATACATGGTCTCACATCCCAGTTTCAAAGGAAACATGTAATATTTTTGAAAAACGTTTAAATTCATGTTCATATCACTCAGTATTTTAGTTTTTGTGTTATATTCCTTAGAGGTAGTTTATATTCTGTTTTCTTCTCATTGTAAGCATTTTTTCATTTTTACATATTCTCCACAGAATTTTTAGCTGTTACATGGTTTTGGTGCAGTATACTTAATCTTTTCCCATTGGGTATTTAGCATGCAGCTTGTTTTTCACTAGGAGATTATATGTGTAAGCACTTGGTAGTGTGTTCACACAGGAGACCCAAGGTCAGTGTGCGTTGAGTTTGAATAGCTCATGCTGAGCCCCTTGCCCATACCCTGAGGGAACAGTGCAGCAGGAGAACATTTCTTGGTCAGAGTTAATATGCAAAAGTTTTCATGGCTCTTGAAATGGATTTAGCATATTGCTTTCCAAAGTGGCTGTACCCGTATCTAAGGTACATTTCTTTTTAATTTCAAATCATTTAGGCATACAGTACAATAGATTTCATGTGGTGACATCTCTTTAAATGTTATTTTCTTTTTCTCAAAAATAGCAAAGCCATCCCAAGAATCCAAATGACAAACACCGTAGCAAAAAGTGCAAAGATCCCAAACCACGGGTAAAGAAGTTAAAATACCACCAATACATTCCACCAGATCAGAAGGGTGAGAAGAACGAGCCACAGATGGACTCCAACTACGCCCGCCTGCTTCAGCAGCAGCAGCTCTTCCTGCAGCTGCAGATCCTGAGTCAGCAGAAGCAGCACTACAACTACCAGACCATCCTGCCTGCACCATTCAAGTACGGCGGGGCCCATGCTGTCCTCAACGCGGGGTTTTCTGTGGTTTTTTTCTTTTTTTGTTTTTTTGAGACAGAGTCTCGCTTTGTCACCCAGGCTGGAGTGCAGTGGCGCGATCTTGGCTCACTGCAAACTCCGCCTCCTGGGTTCACGCCATTCTGCGTCAGCCTCCTGAGTACCTGGGACTACAGGCTCCTGCCAGCGCGCCTGGCTGATTTCTTGTATTTTTAGGAGAGACGGGATTTCATCATAGTCTCGATCTCCTGACCTCGTGATCCACCCGCCTCGGCCTCCCAAAGTGCTGGGATTACAGGCTTGAGACACCGCGCCCGGCCTCTGTGGTTTTTTATGAGGAACTATAAGTTACCAAAAGTTGAATATTGTCATTTATTTGTGCTCAGTGATGATTTTCATTTCTTTGTTATCAGAGCTTATCATACAGTGTCTGAAGTCCACATGGTGAGAATGGCCTGCATTCCAGTCCAGTTTCTGTCCTCCAAAATAGGTTCTGAATTTTTACAAGTTAGAAATGCCTTTTCACAATTATTCATCCAGATTTGCCTATTATTAGAACACCAAAATAGTACTAGATGTTCTGAGAAAAGCATGAGTAGTATAACACCTGTGATAAACAGCTAAAATAGGAGAAAGATGGGCATGAAAGCTGGAGTGGTCAAAGGAAAGCCTGGTGGAAAAGGCAGGATCTTTGTATATAGAAGCCTCAAGAAGGGCCTTTCCAGGCACAGGGGAATGCTATGAGCACTAGTACAGAGGAAAGAATAGAGTAAGTAGTGCCTCTCTTCATTGGAAGATGAGAAACACTGCCTAAACAAAGAATCTGATTAATTTTTAAGAAAAAAAGTGGAAGACAAAAATCGAGTACAGCCAATGTCTAAGGGGACTTGAAGCTGGGCAGAAGAGTCTTACTCGACACAGCAGACAGACAACGGAGTGCTTCAGAGCAGGCTGCTAACGTGGTGAGGCTGCAATGTAAGAAAGAACACCTGGATGCTGGTGTTGCAGGGACGTCTAGAGACAGTGAAGAGCTGTGACAGCAGAGGGAGTGTTTCAGAAGACAGTTAAAGGCCTTGGTGACCAGCAACTGCTAAGAAGAAAGGTGTTTTCAAAGTTTTAACCCAACTGGGGGGGACAGAAGGGAGTGAATTCTGACAATTTCTGAAACTGAATTCACAGCAAGACATCAATGGCTAATTTTAATTAATGTAATAAAGAAAATTTCTGGATATACATTCCCAATATGCTTTTTCTGGGAAACAGATAAAAATGCAAAGATGTTGTCTTCATTTTCCTCACTTTTCTGGAAAAAGAAATATTTTCATTTGACTCTTGAAAAAGATGCAAAAGTTCATGATAATGAAAAATTACTAGCCATGATCAAGTCATTCAACTTACGATTACATGATCTGTAGAAACTTCTGTTTTCTACATGTAGCCTAAGCATTCCCTCATAGGTAGCCCCTCTTTTCCCTCTTAAGATTCAGATATGTTGAGGAAGATTAAACCTGTTAGTAATTCAGACCTAATTGTAAAGTACTTAAATCTAAAATATCAGGGTATGGAGATGAAGAGAGGAAGAACTTTGTATCCAGTTACTGTTTTAACAGCAAGCAGGCCCAAGTGAGCTATTGACATTGGAAGGGAATCAGGAGAGACCAAAGAGAATTGGAAGAGAATCAGAGACAAGCTGCTGCTACTTTGCAGCTTTGTCCAGGCCCTAGGGAGGCCTCCTCCACTGCCATCCTCCTTTGGCATTGGGCACCACTAATAATAATAATGGTAATGATGACTCACAGTTACTATGTACAATGCATTGTGCTTAAAACTGTGCATCATCCTCATCTTTGCTGCAAATCTAGGAGGAATTGCTGTTACTGACCCCATTCCCAGATGAGGACGCTGTTAAGGTGAAAATCCCAAAGGATTTTGTTGATATCTTTGAAACAGTCTTTTCTGTAATGAAAGAATTTGGCTGTGCGGTTGGGCTTTGTAGATGGGAAGAATCCATCAGAGGTGTGGGCTTGCTGAACTGTTACCAGTTCTTTGTCTTTCCATTAAGGCTTCAATTCCCCTCTCCTCCTCAGACATTCAGCACCTCTACGATAACCAGGCTCACCCAAGAACACTATCATACAAAAAGACCCAGGATACTAGAAGGAGAAAGAACACTTGTTTTTGTGTATTATTTAACCACAAAAAGAATGTAAGTCGTGTTCAGTTTCCAGATCCTAAAAATGGAGACCTTGTTTCCTAACGCACTGTTTATATTTATCAAAATTCCATTACAAGAAACAATGTGGAAGTCTTGCAGTGCCCATAGTGGTAGGATTTTACCTGAATCATGTAGCCCTTTGCCACCACAAAGGAGCAAGCGCCCAAATGGACTGGGCTTTAGTCCAGCCCAGCTTGTCCGCACAGTGGGAAGTCACTGGAGGTCCCCGAAGGCCACTGCATCCCTCTGAACTCAGGTCTCTCATCTGCCAATCACATTCATCAGCAACCCTCTCCTTTTTTATTTTCTCTCCCTCTATTGATTTGGGAGAAAAATAGAATAACATGTTTATATTATTTTAAAGATTGAGTGAAATACCAAACTGTTCATTATAATAGGTAGAGTATTATAGAATCTCCACAGGAAAAAAAAAAAACAGCATGAGTAGAATAATTACATTCATTCTCAAGGGGATAATACCATTCACAAGGAAGCAAAAGGTGGCTCAGCAGGGAGATTCCTCTTATGTAATAAAGCACAGACCTACGTGCAGTCCATAAACACATGCAGTATGTGGTGTTGAAACTTCATGGGGAGAGAGATTTGGAGAAAAATGTCTAAAAGTCTCTTTCGGGGGACACTAATGAATGAAAATAAGGTGGAGAAACATTGATTTGAAGAAAATGTTTTCATAACTCTGAGATTTTACAGTTGAGTTTTTATAAAGGAGAACAATGATGCATAAAATATATGTCATTTCATCCAATAACAAGAAACTTCATCCCAAAGATTTCAAGTATTTAACTTCAACAAAATTCAGCCAGGTTTTAGAAGACCCCCAAAGTGAATGCCAAGAGTTAGCTATTGACAAAGCCAGCATTGGCTTCAACCACAGACTTCCCAGAACTCCTCAGAGAAAGCTCACCCAACTATGGCTGTCACCCCATAGGCACTGTCACCTCAATTCCCTGTTTCAGAATGTGGAATTCCAAGTCTCTTGGCTTTGGCACCAAGTCTGAAGCTGCAGTGGAATCGGCTGTATGGTAGCAACCATCCAGAAAGGAAACACCACTGTTACCAAGAGTATCACAGTTGGAAGATGTTAGGTGGGAATCTGGTTTTAATACTGAAAGTTTAGGGAAATTAGTACAAAGCACCTAACTGTAGTAGAATTTGACAAGTGATGCACCAACTTCTCTTAAATAAGCTTTTTAAATTGAAGTATAGCTTACATACAGAAAAGTCCATAAATTGTAAGTGAAAATTGATACAAAAATGAATACACTCCTGTATCCAATACTCAAACCAAGAACATTATCAGTACCCCAAAAGCCCCCTTTGTGTCCCTTTTCTGTGATGATCCTGACTTCTATCTGCAGAGATTAGTTTTGCCTGTTTTTTTGTTTTTTTGAGACGGAGTCTCGCTCTGTCGCCCAGGCTGGAGTGCAGTGGCGCAATCTCGGCTCACTGCAAGCTCCGCCTCCCGGGTTCATGCCATTCTCCTGCCTCAGCCTCCACAGTAGCTGGGACTACAGGCGCCCGCCACCACACCCAGCTAATTTTTGCATTTTTTAGTAGAGACAGGGTTTCACCGTGTTAGCCAGGATGGTCTCAATCTCCTGACCTCATGATCTGCCCGCCTCGGCCTTCCAAAGTGTAGTTTTGCCTGTTTTTGAACTTTATATACATGCAATCTTAGAGTATACCTAGGAGCATCTTTGTTGGTGCCGATAGCAGTTCTTTTTTTTTGTTTGTTTAATATTTCGTGGCTGACTATACTGTAATTTAACCATCCAACTCACTCTTGATGCATAGTTGGGTTGTTTCCAGTTGGGGCTATTATGAATAACCCCATAGTAAATAGTCTGTCTTTTGGTATACATACATGTGTCTTTCTTTAGATGTCTATCTAGGAATGGAATTGCGGGATCATAGGATAGGCAGATGTTTTTCTTTAGTACAGTTTTCCAAAATAGCTGCATCATTCACACCTCTGCCAGCAGTGTGTGATTGTTGTGGTTGTTCCAGGTACTTGGTATCAGTCTTATTATAGCAATTCCGCTGAAAATGCAGGGGTATTCTGTTGTGATTTGCGTTTTCCACATACCTAATGAGGTTGAACCATTGTTCCTTTATTTATTGACCATTGGGATATGCTTTCTTGTGATACATCTGAGATTTTTCCACTGGCTTTTCTGTCTCTTTCTTACTGATTTTAAAAGACCTCTTTATATACTTTAGATATGAGGTCTTTGTCAGAAATATATATTACAGATCTGTTGTCCTGCACTGTGGCTTGACTTTTCACTGTCTTAAAGATGTCCCTTTTACTCAGTGCTTTTTATGTCCTATTTAAGAAATCTTTGTCTACCCAAAGACCATGAAGATACTATTCTGACTGTTTTTCTGAAAGATTTTCATAATTCACATGTAGATTTTGGGAACAAGGTGAGGTGGGGCCAGTCAAAAGCCATGTTTTTTCTGTGTGAATTTCCAGCGTAGCGTGGCGCCATCAGAAGTCCTGCCCTCTCTCCACTACATCACGGTGTCCTCTTTTTGGTAACTCAAGGGTCCAGGTATGCAGAGGGCCATTTCTGGATTTGCTGGGAGTCTCTCATTTGCCTGTCGTTCTGTCCCTGTATCAGCAACCTACATTAATTATGCGTTGATGTCTGGTGGTGTGACTCTTCCAGCTTTGCTTTTCTTCAAGGATTCATGGCCATTCTTGGTCCTTTGCATTTCCATATAAAGCTTAGAATCGCCTTCTAAATTTCCACCACGCTAGCAAACAAACAAAACCTGCAGGGATTTCATTGAGATCTAATGTAATTGGCATATTTACAATATTCAGCCTTCCAAATCCATGACCATGGTATCTTTCTCTTCATAAGTTAGTCAACTTGTTAATAGAAACAATGTCAAATCTAGAAATTATTTTATTATAAACTCTAATTTTCTTTTTCTTTTGAAGGCCACTCAATGACAAAACTAATAACAGTGGGAATTCAGCTTTGAACAATACCACACCTAACACACCAAGACAGAATACATCTGCTCCTGTGAGAAAGCCAGGACCTCTGCCTTCTAGCCTGGATGACTTAAAGGTGACAATTCCAACTGGAGCTTATTCACCCCCGAGTACCACAAACATGTAAATGATTTGCCAGATTTGTCTAGCAGACATTAAGTAGTTTTCAATAGACATTCAACTTTACCAACAATATGATTATCTTTATAAAGGTACTTTCTTTTTACTTCCACTAAATTTTCTTTTAAAGCAACCAATAACTGTCGTTTACTGAGTGTGTACCTTGTGTGGGCACCTGCCAGTTCTGCTGGATTCCATAGGCTGTGATTTTTTTTTTTCCTTCCCTGCTCAATGCCAAGTTTGGGAGAAGCAGGAAAATGTAACAGTTAAGAATATGAGCTCTAGGGCCAGCCTTTTTAGGTTTCTGTCACAGCTCAGCCTTCTATTATCTGTGGTACCGTGAGTGAGTGCTTCAGCCTCTCTCTTCCCGTTGATTCCTGATCTGTAAAATGGGAAGAATAATGATACGGACACCTCATAGGGTCATGTGAAGATGAGTGGAAAGAATAGAGCACTTCTAACAGTGTCTTGCACATGGCAGCTACTCAATAAATGCAGCTGTACCGTCATCATTCCTGGTAGTATCTCTCTGCTTTGACATAAAAGCGGAATTACCCTCTAAAAACCCTTACTGCATCACTGGCTCCTCAAGTACTTCTAGTCTGTAGTTATATGTTTCTGTGTGCTTAAATAGAAACCAGTTCCACTTTCAGGTGTGCAGTAACACAGAGTTGTCTGACAGACATAGGCACCTTTCCCATCACAAAAGTGTACTGTAGATTTGCCAGAAAGCTCCAATACCAAGAGATCTGCTTTGTTTGTACCTCCAGGTGTCAGAACTGAAGACAGAACTGAAGTTAAGGGGTCTGCCAGTGTCAGGCACCAAACCAGACCTCATTGAGCGCCTGAAACCCTACCAGGAAGTGAACAGCAGCGGCCTTGCTGCTGGTGGCATCGTGGCAGTGTCATCGTCAGCCATTGTCACCAGTAACCCAGAAGTCACTGTGGCCTTGCCGGTTACCACACTACACAACACTGTGACTAGCCCAGTCTCTACTCTCAAGGCAGAATTGCCATCTACAGGAACCAGCAACGCAGCCCGTGTGGAAAATGTTCATTCCCCTCTGCCCATTTCACCATCTCCCTCTGAACAGTCCAGTCTCAGTACTGATGACACAAACATGGCGGACACTTTCACCGAGATTATGACCATGATGTCTCCTTCACAGTTCTTGAGTTCATCTCCTTTGAGAATGACAAATAATGAAGACAGTCTGAGTCCTACCAGCAGCACTCTGTCGAACCTGGAACTGGATGCAGCCGAGAAGGATCGCAAGCTTCAGGAGAAAGAGAAGCAAATCGAAGAACTGAAGAGGAAACTGGAACAAGAGCAGAAGCTCGTGGAAGTGCTGAAAATGCAACTTGAGGTTGAAAAACGAGGGCAGCAACAGCGGCCCCTGGAACCCCAGCCCAGTGCCCCAGGTCATTCTGTCAACAAGTCAGATCAGAAGCACAGCAGCCTTGGCTCCTCCATCAAAGATGAGGCCTCACTCCCCGACTGCTCCAGCTCCAGGCAGACCATCCCAGTAGCCAGCCACACTGTAGGCCAGCCCATCTCTACAGGTGGCCAGACCCTTGTTGCCAAAAAGGCTGTAGTTATCAAGCAAGAGGTCCCTGTGGCCCAGGCAGAGCAGCAGAGTGTCGTCTCGCAGTTTTATGTGAGTTCCCAGGGACAGCCACCGCCTGCTGTTGTTGCTCAGCCCCAGGCTTTACTGACCACGCAGACTGCTCAGCTCCTGCTCCCAGTGTCCATCCAGGGCTCAAGTGTCACCTCAGTGCAACTCCCTGTAGGCAGCCTCAAACTCCAGGTGTGAAGTGTGTCTTCTAACTACTTTGCCTTACAGCATGCTTGGAATGCAAACCCTGCTAAGGAAGGAACCATACCTGAGCTCTTTCATAAATGCATCCAGAGCAGACCTCACAGAGGAAACATATGCATGTGTGAGAGGGTTATTCAGATATCTGAATATCTAGCACTTTTTATGTAGTGAAAACAAACACAGGATGCTTTTCTAGTTCTGTTACCTTTTCCCTTGATTGAATACAGTATCATCCATGCAGACATTTTTTTACACACCAGTGACTTGATCATTGTGATCATAGTCTCTGCTGCTGAGCACTTCTTCTGGCAAGGCACAGCATCTAGTACTTTAAATGGCTGGCTTCACTTCATCCTCCCTTCTCCTAGAAGATGTAAGTGATACGACCCCTCTCTGGATAAGGAGCTGAGGCCTAGGAGTACTCAAGTGAGTTCCCCAAGGATGGAGCTGGCATTTAAACCTAGGTGTTCTGCCTGCAGAGCCTTTATTCTTATGCCCATTCTTATATTCTGCCTCCCACATTTAGTTCTTGAAAGTCACTGCTTATATGAAGATGTCTAAACTAAGGAAAACATGACCAAAAATTTAGGAGTGAGGATGTAATTGAAAAAGATGAGAAAACACTGATGAGCATGAAATTCCCTTTTGTGCCTACATAACCTGTGTATTTGCCTGAGGTTGTTCTGTGTCATGCAGTTTTTGTAAGTTTTAACCAAACATGTACCACGAGTGAACAAGAAACCATTTGAACCAGTGCTCCTCAGCCTCGACACCCAAATACCTGAAACAGGCGAGAGGAGTCATCTTGTATCCCTGTGGTTAGGAGGCAGGGCCTGCAGACCCTTTGGCACATGCAAAAAATTCTAATTCCTCTGTTTTATCTTTAGGGTATCTGCAAAATTGAAAGTCTATTCCATAATAAATCCTTAAATTTTTTTGGTCCAAATCTGCCATTGCTGTAGTAGAAATGAGAACCGTGTTTTTATCCTTGGGTCTGAGGGCGCCCTGGCCCCTTGCCGGCTCTCCCTAGGGAATGCACGCACAGCTTACCAAAAGCAATTGGGACAGTTAGGTCTCACGAGTTTCCTTGTTGCTCTTCAAATATTACAATACCTGAGCTATTATGTGTAGAACTGCCTTAGGTTCTTATTATTTCCATTTTCTCAAAATTTTCAAATGAAAATCTTAGCTACTTAGGAATAATAAGAGCATGCAGTGACTGGTCTGGTGTTTACCTCTCTGGTTTAGAATCATTAAAGTTCAGATTTCTGTGCAGATGAAGTGTGTATCTGTAACCTTGGTCTTCATTTAGATACAATCCCCAAGTGACCAATGATTCTACATCTAAATTGTGATTTCTAACTTTGATTCTGACAATTAAGTTGACTTTTTTTCAATTCACCTCCCTAGACTTCACCACAAGCAGGAATGCAGACTCAGCCTCAGATAGCAACTGCTGCACAAATACCAACTGCTGCCTTGGCCTCAGGCTTGGCCCCAGCTGTACCTCAGACACAAGACACGTTCCCACAGCATGTGCTCAGTCAGCCTCAACAAGTCAGAAAGGTTTGTAAATGCCAAGGAGCAGTAAACTGTCACTGATTTTTACCACCCTCCAATCATCCATTCAACAAGCGTCTTCGTAAAATTAGCCTTGGGAAGCTCCTGTTCATTCTGTTCTGTGATCCATCTCTGATGGAATGAGCCTTAGGTCAGATGCCATTTGGTTGCAGATTTCCCAGTTATTTGGAATGGAGAAAGCTTTTCATTACTAAAAGATAGCGTGCCTTCACAGTTAACCCCTTTTCCAAGGGAAAGTTTCAAAAGTATTTGTTTTCAATCCTCATAAATTTACTGAATTTTAAAATAAATTTTTTCAAATTAAACATACTGTAGAAAAAAAGATACGCTGTTCCCTTGGAAAAGGTATTTGAAGATGAAAAATATACTCCCAAAATGTTTATGTTGAATAAGATCTTGAAATACATTTGTAAGACTTTGCCATCTCAGATTAAGAGCCCAGAAGGTCCATCAATTCCATTTCACCATTGCCTAGGTGTTTGGCCTCACACAAAATTCACTTACCTTCTCTGAGAGTCAATTACCTCATCTTCAAAATGAAGTTGGTGGTCTAGGATTCAGTGTCCTCTACACAAATACCTACCAAAAAATTTCTCCCACATTCCCTAGTAGCCAGTAGGTGGAGCTATGTGCACATCTCCTTGCTAGAAAAATCTTAGGCCTTAAAAATAGGTCTTACTCTTTTAAACCTTGAAAATTATTAATCCCAGAGTTTTACTCTTCAACATAAAAGAACCCAGGTAATGAGTTGTGCCTGTGATCTGCCTCAGGATAGTGTGAACTGTCTGGGTGAAACCAGCTTTGGGGGCAGAAAGCAGCAGTCACATGTAACAGATGTGCTGCTTCAGAATCTCCTCTGCTAAAGGAATCATGGTTGTATGTTACTGAGTTTGGGGAAAGCTCAAAATACCATTTAGTGTAATTAAAAGCTTAGTAAATGTTCAAATGTTAAGACAATTTGTTTTAGGGAGGAAAGGGAAAAATATGTAGATAGGATAAATAAGGGCTTTTTCACTAAGTCTCAAGATACTAGAATTAGGAATGATTACTTCCAGTGTAAAGGAAGTAATTTTTTACCAAATATAAGGAAATTTAATTGTTTCAAACAGGAGTATATTTACAGAACTCATCACCATCGAGGTTGTACTGTTTGAGGTATATACACATAGACTTTCCTGCTTACAAAATACAGAGGTTTTTTGGAGTATTAGTATTATAGAACGTGTTAAGTATTTTTATGAGCAAACCAAGTTCTATGAAATACAGTTACAATATCAGCAATATAGATACATATTTGTAAAAGACCCTAAAACTTGTGGCTCTTGATGGAGGTGCTAAACAAAACATTTTGGAGTTCCGCAGCAGGAAGTTCTCACCTTTGCCTGTTAGAACAGAAAATAGCCTTTCCAAAGGGGGCCAGTTTTAAATGGGGCCTTGCTTGTATTTGAAGAAATTTTCAAGAAACTGGAGAATTGAGTGACCATAGCAGGTTGAGGTTTTAGGTAGGATGAAAAGGGGGCCAGGTAGTAAGCAGCTTACATGCCAGGCAAAGATTAGGGTTTTACCCAAATCAGGAGAGCCAATGAGTGTGGTAGGGGCCATGCCTTGAGAACACGTTGTGACGGGGGATCTGTGCCGCAAGGCTGCTGCAGGATCCCTGTGATAGATAGTGAGGGCCAGGCGCAGGACAGCAGAGAGCAGCAGCAGATTCAAGAGGCGTCAGTGAGATGTGTGAACACTGAGGGAGAAAGCAGAGTTGACTGATAGTCCTATTTACCTAAGTTTTTAAAAAGGCAGAACCAAGAATTATTTTCCCTCAGAAGCTGAGAGACAGGGGGTAGTGGGGAAAAAGGAGAAAAATCATTTGGAATATTTTTAATTTGAGATACCTAGGAAGATGATGTAAGTGGCTTTGATGCCTGGGAGCAAGGTTGGAAACAGAGCAGTGACTCGGGATTATTAGCTTAGTCACGGCCATTAAAGACTTGAGAGTCGGCCGGGCACAGTGGCTCACGCCTATAATCCCAGCACTTTGGGAGGCCGACGTGGGCAGATCACAAGGTCAGGAGATCGAGACTATCCTGGCTAACACGGTGAAACCACGTCTACTGAAAATACAAAAAATTAGCTGGGCATGGTGGCGGCTGCCTGTAGTCCCAGCCACTCGGGACTGAGGCAGGACAATGGTGTGAACCTGGGAGGCAGAGGTTGCAATGAGCCAAGAGTGCGCCACTACACTCCAGCCTGGGCAACAGAGCGAGACTCTGTCTCAAAAAAAAAAAAAAAAAGAGAGAGTAGACGAGCTCACCTTAGAGAGGAATAGAAGAAACTCAACTATCATTTAAGAGGAGAATTATAAAGAGCAAGCACTGTTTTTCCACAAAGCTCTGTCTGTACCACCATCAAAGGCAAGTTACTGCGTAAAGGGACCACATATGCTCGAAAATAGGGGTAAGCAAAACCTGGCCTATGGGCCAAATCTAACCCACCGCCTGTTTGTGTGGATAAAGTTTCATTGGCACACAGCCACACGCATTTATCTGTGTACTATCTGTGGCTGCTTTCAGGCTGCAATGGCAGAGCCAAGTGGTAACAACAGAGGCCAGGTGACCCACAAATCGTAAGCTATATACTCTGCAGCCCTTTACAGAAAAAGTTTGCTGACCCCTGGCCTAAAACATGGTTTTCTTTACTTCATTAGGAAAAGCCAAAGAACAAATTAATGGAGAAGCATTTATTCATTATAGGTTTTCACAAACTCAGCATCAAATACAGTTCTTCCATATCAGAGACATCCTGCTCCATCTGTCCAGCAGCCCTTTATCAATAAGGCCTCCAACAGCGTTCTTCAATCCAGAAATGCTCCGCTTCCATCCCTGCAAAATGGACCTAACACACCCAACAAGGTAACCCTGTGAGGCTTGTGCATCTGTGACAGTTCTACAGGGGCATAAAATCATTCCAAAGCCTAGTGCTTTGGGCTTGGAGTGACTAATATTAATGGGATAAAATTGTTGAAAATTCAGTGATAACTTGTGAAGGAGGAGCTCAGCGATTAACACAGTGAAGATGTGATATGAGGTGGCCACCAGTGCTGTCAGCCTCACAGGTGCTTAAAAGAACCTGCTCATGAATTCCCTGATTTGGCCACTACATAGAGAACAGCAGAGCCGAGTCTAGCCAGGAAAAGAGAGGGTTTATTGCCAAGATGTAATGTGCACTCCTCCTTTATTTGACACAGCCTAGTTCACCCCCGCCACCCCAGCAATTTGTCGTCCAGCACTCTCTGTTTGGGAGCCCAGTCGCCAAGACAAAAGATCCCCCCCGCTATGAGGAGGCCATCAAGCAAACACGCAGCACACAGGCCCCCCTGCCAGAGGTAAGTGAGGGCAGGGTCACGGTGCATAAGGCTATGGTGGATGTGCCCATCTTCAGTCTCGAGCAGACCTGTACAGAATCCCTTGTATGAAACTGACTTGCCTCAGTAGAAATACAAAAATAACCTTGTATTTTACGTGGTTATTTAAAATCAAAATGTCATTTATCATGAAGACCTTAAACAACTTTCAGCAGCAGTATAACTGCATTTACTTTTTATTCAGAAATTCAGGGTTTATCTCTTAACTTTTCCTTTGGGGTAAGGGTATCAGTCATGTTAGAGATAGATCTAATTATGACCAGGACACATATTTTATACAGGTCCCTTTTCTAAAGCCACCGTGTGTCAGGCCAGCATCAAAATGACACATGGTATCACTGTTCCACCTGTCTGACATTCAAGGCCACCAGCACCTAAATTGACTTGGTCCTGCTTCATCTCTCTGGTCTCTAGCAGCCTCTGCTCCCAGCAGGCCAGCCCATCCAAATGACTTTGCTCATGCACTGAGCAAATGCGCTTGGAGGTAACAGACCTGAGGTTCTCCTGGTTTCACCACACATGGTGACCATGTGGTCTCTGAGCCTTCCTGGTTTCACTGATAAAACATAAGTAGCCCCAACTATACCAGGCAATGGAAGAAGTTAGGGTTCCTATTTGTAAAAGCAGATGGCCCATGGTGGGTGCCAGTCACAACAGCACTTGTCATACATTACCTTAAACACTCCTCCAATCTTTCTGTCTCTCTAAAGCTTTCTGTCAAAGCTTAAAACTAACCTTTCAGGGAATAACCCCAGCCTCATAGAGGGTTCAAGGAGTGGCCCTGCCACCACTCCATGGGCGCTAAAGGTGGACACCAAGAGACAGTATCCAAGCGGGACTGTTTATTATCCACGGCAAACAGCAGGAGCATCAGTGCAGTTGTGCCAGTTCCCCCGCTCCCGTGTTCCATGGGGTAACTTGTTGGGGCCACATGGTGGCTGTGTATGCAGTGGGTCAAGCTGCACCCAAGGAACGTGGGGCCAAGGGCTCTGCGCTTTTTCTAGCAAGCACCTAACAAGCCAGTCCCTCACCCAGGGAGTATGCAGTCATGCCTACGCTGCCTTGACCCACTTGGTTGCCTGAGTGAGCATCTGCAGAAGCTGCTTAGTCCAGGCGACCTTGTCAGTTTGGCACCCTTACCAAGGACATCCAGGGACGCTCAGGACCCATCGGGGGCTGCCTCTTGGAGGAAGTGGAACCTGCCGTATGCTTCTTTGTATTCACTGTATTGAGGGGACGTAACTTTGAGTTGTAAGACGTTCCTTACTTAAAGACTCAACAAAGGCCCTTGTCTGCGAGGGAGAAGTCAGATTTCAAAGATAGGTTCAAACATTTGCAATAAGAAATCAAACAGGTGGTGCTGGACTACACTCCTTCCTGATGGTCCATTCGGAGTGGTATCTATTGTCTTCACAGGGAGCAGAGATGAAGTGAATTGCCAAGAGCTTAACTGCAGTTTTTAAGAAAACAAAAAGATAGCACCCATCCTTCCTAAGTCCTGCTTACTTGACGAATCTTCCACTGTAACGTAAGACAGCTGATTGGAATCTCTGGTATTTACATGTCTCTGGGATCCTGTTCATAGACTGAGGTTCTACATTGGTTTTTGGTTATTCAAATGAGTAGCCACCTGTAGGACTTCCTTATATGCCACTGAGCACCAAAGTTCGTTTAAATACATTTACTCAGACTTGCAATTCCACAAGTGGCTAAGTAAGGCCCTACTGGTTCAGTCTTCCCACAGATAATAGCTATTAATCTTGGTCATAACAAAAAGCAACTACCTGAAGGCATTGAAGAGTAAATAGAAGCAGTCATTCTCTGGTGGGGAACCCACACTCAAAGGAAGGGAGTGATGTGGCATGATTTCCCTCTTCTTGCTGCTTTTACTCTGGGGTCCAGCTAAGTGGCATGGTTACTGGTGGAAAAGCCATAGTCTTTATGGCCTGGAAATCCAGAGAACTGAATTGAGAGCAACCAGAGGGAAAGAGCTAGAGGGGAGATCCCCAAATTCTGTGTGCCCACATCTCTGGCTGACCCCTAAGCCATACAGGCGTGGAATAGACGCATAGCAGCTCAGCTGAAGACAAAAGATCTAAAGTGAGATTGGAACATCTACCCAAGAAACATTTTGAAGTTTAAGTGTAACCAAGTTAATAGCTTGTTAAAACAATAGAAACCATTCATCTGAGAATAACAGCAGAATTCATAGTCACCACAGTTTAACATCTGTAACACTTATCCATAACATGCATCATATACAAAGAATCAGGAAAATGTAACCTGTTCTCAAAGGAAAAAGGCTGAGACCAATCCTGAGCTCATCTTGATGTTAGAATTTGCAGGCAAGATTTTCAAAGCAACTACTATTACAACTGTCCTCAGTGATGGAAAAGGAAATATGCTTGTAATTAAAAGGGATCCATATATATACAGAAATTATTTTTAAGAGAACTAAATGGAAATTTGAGAACTAAAAAAGTACAGTATCTGAAATGAAAAAAAATATATAGATGAACTTACCAGAATGGAGATGGCAGGGGAAAAAATGTCAAGAACCTGAAGATAGATCATAACGTATCTAATCTGAATAACAGAGATGGGGGCAAAAGATTTTTTTTAAGTGAACAAAGCCTCAGAACCCTGTTTTATATAATTCAAACAAACAGTCTAGCATAGGTAGAAGAGAAGTCCCGGAACAAGAGAGAAAGAACTGGAGAGGCAAATATTTGAAGAAACAATGGCTGACATGTTCACAAATAGGATGAAAGACAAATTTATAGCTTTGAGATGCTCGATAAACAAGCTGGATAAATCACATCACAGTCAGATTGTTGACAAAACAAAGAGAAAATCTTAAATGCATCAAGAGAAAAAACACATTTCACACAGAGCAAACAACTAATTGATTAATGTCAAGCTTTCATCAAAAACTATGAAAACTGGAAAAGAGTGTAACAGCACGTTTAAAAGTTTTTAGGGAGGAAGAAGTGGAAGAGACTGTCAAGCCAGAATTCTATTATCAAGTTAAAATATCCCTTAAAAATGAAAGTGAAGTAAAGATATTTTCAGATAAAGAAAAATTGCGTTAGTTCATCACCAAAGATCACATTGTCTTGAGGAGTGTATAGCATGTGTAGACGATACTTAAAATAATTAATAGGCCAGGCGTGGTGGCTCATACCTGTAATCCCAGCACTCTGGGAGGCCGAGGCGGGCAGATCACGAGGTCAGGAGATCGAGACCATCCTGGCAAACATGGTGAAAACCCGTCTCTACTAAAAATACAAAAAAATTAGCCGGGCGTGGTGGCGGGCGCCTGTAGTTCCAGCTACTCGGGAGGCTGAGGCAGGAGAATGGTGTGAACCCGGGAGGCGGAGCTTGCAGTGAGCAGAGATGGCACCACTGCACTCCAGCCTGGGCAACAGAGCAAGACTCCGTCTCAAAAAAATAATAATTAATCAAGGATGGGGGAGGGAATGAGTGGATCTGTGTGGTTGTAGGATCTCTATGTTTTATTCAGTGTATGACATTAAGTAGCCTAACATTAAGTTAAGGATATGTATTGCATATCTATGGTAACAATTTAAAAAATTCAAGACAGCTTAAAAAAAAAATCAACAGAAAGGCCTGGCATGGCATCTCACACCTGTAATCTCAACACTTTGGGAGGCAAAGTGAGAGGATTGCTTGAACCTAGGAATTTAAGACCAGCCTGGGCAACATGATGAAACCTCATCACTACAAAAAAGACAAAAATTAGCCAGGTGTGGTGGTGCACACCTGTAGTCCCAGCTACTTGGGAAGCTAAGGCAGGAGTGACACTTGATCCCAGGAGGTTGAGGCTGCAGTGAACCGAGGTTGTGCCACTGCACTCCATCCTGGGTGACAAAGTGAGACTGTCTCAAAAAAAAAAAAAAAAAGAAGAAAGAAAAATTAGAATACAAAAATGTCAATTTTTTTTTAAGGAGACAGGAAAGAAAAACAGGATAACAAAAAAAAAAACTAGATGGAATGAATAGAAGACAAATATAAAATAGTAAACCCAAACTTAACCATGTCAGTAATTATAACATATATGACTAAACAATTCAATTAAAATGCAAAAAATTGTCAGAATGGATATAAAAGCCATACTCAACTGTGTGCAATTTTAAGATATGTCTGCAAATTCTTTGACATTCCTCCCTGGGTTGGATTTAGCAACTCACTTCTAACACACAGAATTGGCAGAGGTGATGGTATGTGACTCCAGAGACTGTCATAAAAGGCATGCCCCTTCTTCCTTGCTCTCCCCTGGATTGCTCACTCTGGAAAAGCCAGCTGTCATGCCATGTGGACATGTCAGCAGCCATCTGGAGAGGCTCACATGGAGGGGCACTGAGGCCTCCCGTCAATGGCCAGCACTAACTTGCCAGTCAAGGGCATTCCCCAGCCACTCCTACAGTTGACAGTAACCTAACCAACGTCTTGGCTGCAACCTCATGAAAGACCGGAAGCCAGAACCACCCATCAAAACCATTCCTGACCCACAAAACTGTGACAAAATAATTTTAAGCCATTATGTTTTGGTATAATTTAGAATATATCAATAGATAACTAATGCATGTATCTCCAAGAGGCGTACTTTAAATACAAAGACACATTGAAAGCAAAAGTGTTGGAAAAAGACCATGCAAACAGCAAGCAGAAGAAATCTGCAGTAGCCAGAAGATTTGAACATACGTTTTCCCAAAGGTAAGTGGATGGCAAATAAGCACTAGAAAAGATGTTCAACATCATTAGTCATTAGGGAAATGCAAATTAAAACCCCAGTGCAATACCACTACACACCTAATGGAATATCTAAAATTGAAAAGACTGACCCTACAAAGTATTGGTGAGAATGAAGAACAACTAGAAATCTTATACCATATACTGAGGGTGGGAATATAAAATGGAACAGTCACTTTGGAAAACAGTTTGGACATTTCTTCAGAAGTTAAACCTATACCTATCCTGTGATCCAGTCATTCCACTCTTAATTACCCAAGAGAAAAGAAAACACATGTCTATACAAGGACTTGTACACAGATGTTCACAAAAAAAACTGGAAACCCAAATGTCCGTCCACAAGTCAATGAATAAATAAACTGCTGTTATTTCCATACAATGCAATACTACGCAACCAAAAAAAAATGAACTGTTCCTGAGGTATACACTACAAGACGCGTAAAACTCAGAATAATTATGCTGGGTGAAAGAAGCTGGTCCTTCCCCTACCACCAAGAAAGTACACACAGTACAAATCCATTCATATAAAACTAATCCATAGTGAAAGCAAGCAGATCTGGGGGTTGCCTAGGGATGAGAAGATGAGGAAACTTTAGGGGCAATGGATATGTTCATTATCTTGATTTTGTTGATGGTTTCATGGGTATATTTATATGTCAAAACATACCAAATTGTATGCTTTACATAAGTGCACCTTACTGTATGTCAGGTAAATCTCAATAAGAGCTGAACAAATATATGTAGTGTGATACACGTATACAAATTTTTACCTAAATACAAATGAATAAAGACACTTTTAAAATAAGGTATTAGAGGCCTCTCAAAATACAATTCAGTGATAGAAAAAAAAGGGAAGCATAGAAGTCGGTGGAGCTGGGTACTAACTAGCCCTGTTCTTGCTGTGTCAACTAACCAGCTGTACAGCTTGGGTAAATGGCTTAACTTCTCAGGTGACCTCAGTGTTTTGAAAATTATCACATGATAGATTAGAACTAAATCGTCTAGAAAGTCCCTTAGGACTCCTAATTGTATAATGCTTCCAGGTTTGTATGAAAGAAACCTAATTTGTACTCTGCTTCATTGTAGATTTCCAATGCACACAGTCAGCAGATGGATGACCTCTTTGATATCCTCATTAAGAGTGGAGGTAAGTCAAAAGTCACATCAGATCCTCAGGAAGGCATCTCTTAACACAAGTACATGAAAGCTTTTCTTAAGCACTCATAGCTTATCTTTAGATACTGAGAAACGTGTTCTTCTAACTGAATTTACTGTTTTAAAATCTGTTAAATATAGGCCATTAAAAGAACTTATGGCCAGGTGCGGTGGCTCACATCTGTAATCCCAGCACTTTGGGAATCTGAGCCCAGGAGTTCAAGACCAGCCTGGGAAACATAATGAGACCTTGTCTCTACAAAAAATTTTAAAAATGAACAGGGTATGGTGGCACACCCCTGGGGTCCCAGCTACTAGGGAGTTGAGGTAGAAAGATTGCTGGAGCCCAGGAGGTCAAGGCTGCGGTGAACTGTGATAGCTTAAAACAGTAATACAATGTGAGATTTATCCACAGATAGATGCCTGCTAAAAAACAAAGACAAGATAGCAAAGCAGAACCAGATTTAAATTCCATGTTGAAAAGCTTCAAAACTTGTTCCATGCGTATGTCTTTGTAATGGGATGAAAACATTACAATACTACCTTAATTATGTGACATCAGGCTATCTAGCATGAGCTCCAGTATCTTTCTTAAAATTCAAAGTCAATGCTAAAGCATTTTCTACAATATAATATGAAATCTTAGATTTAGATCATCTTTATTTAAAAGGGACATTAGCCACAAAAAGAATAAGGATATTGCCTCAGCTTACATATCTTTAAAAATAAATATAAAAATCAATATTTAAAAAAAAAAAATCCTGGATAGTATTTGCATATTTAGAGTAGTCTTAAAATTACCCTGATGAAAGGAGTTTTATTTGAATTTTCAAATAGTGATCAGAAGTTCTCCATTTATAGCATGTATCATTTGACACTGAAGTTGACGTTGACATAGAGAATTGATATTTGACTACAGCTCTACATAATGCCAATAGTATTTTTTGCTAAGAATTATATTGGCCTTACAAAAATAATTTAAGCTGGCCAAGCCCATTGACTTACGCCTATAATCCCAGCACTTTGGGAGCCTGAGGCAGGTGGATCACTTGAGGTCAGGAGTTCAAGACCAGCCTGGCCAACATGATGAAACCTTGTCTCTACTAAAAATAAAAAAATTAGCCCGGTGTGGTGGCAGGTGCCTTAAACTTGGAAATTAAAATGTGACACAAACAATCAAGCTATTTTCTAAATGGGATTTTTTTTTATGACAAAGTATCTAATAAGTATATTATTTCATCTTATTGTCTACTAACATCAGTAATAATGAGAACCAAGTTTTATATAGTTAGTTATAAGACTAGTTACTAGTGACACTGTGCCTGGCCCTGCCTGTAGTCCCAGCACTTTGAGAGGCCAAGGCAAGCAAATCACCTGAGGTCAGGAGTTCAAGACCAGCCTGGCCAACATGGTGAAACTAAAAATACAAAAATTAGCTGAGCATTGTGGAGGGCACCCTGTAATCCAGCTACTCAGGAGGCTAAGAGGCAGAAGAATCACCAGAACCCAGGGGCAGAGGCTGCAGTGAACTGAGATCATGCCACTGCACTCCAGCCAGCCTCGGCGACAGTGCAAGACTCCGTCTCAAAAAAATAAAAATAACAAAAATAAAAAGAATAGTTACTTAGATTACACTTAAAGCTTTCAAAACAGTTTTAGAGATGACTACTGATAACTAAAAGTAACAAACCATGCAAAAATAAATGCAGTACACACAGTTGACAATTCATTTATAAGAATCAAATTGTAAGTTCCTTCTCTCAGCCATTTGTACATACCAATCATTGAGCTTTAAGAGTTATTGTTAATTAAATTTATTTTTCCTAGTGTATCTGCATATAAATGAAACCAATCATATCCTCATAAAATTTTAAAAGATACTGTATTCATATATATAGTTTAGTGAACACTAGTATTTATAGAAGATGGTCTGTTAATTTGCTACTTGATCTGGCAGGGAATAACACATAATGAAGACATTTACCAAATCAAAATTTTATATAAACTCAGAAAACAAGACCAAAAAGTGAAAGAAATAATCAAGTGATCCACCTCACCTTAAAAGAAAAGGATCAGAGGGACCATGTGTTAGCTTTAATTCAGAAATGAAATCAAATGCCATTGTATATTTTCAGAACTTTACACAGAATGCACTTGGCTAAATTGGGTACCCAGTCCAACTGTAATGATTAAAAAAAAAAAAAAAAGGAAAAAAGAATAGAATTATCTCTTTCATAACATGAGGATGTACTTCATGTCTCAGCACAAACTCAGGATGTACATTTCAACATTTATATTAGGAGTATCATGCTGCTATAGATAGATTCATAGGATGATATGAGCCCTATCTTAAAACTTTAAATGACAAAATAAGGACTCAAAGATAAAATAATCTGAAACTATTGATTCCTATCTAGTGAGATATAACTGCTTTTAATGCTTAGTCTTACTGAAAAGAATTTAAAGCATATCAGAATGTAATAAACTGGCCTTGGACAGTCTGCTGACTAAATTTACAATAAAAAAGAATGTAATAAACTTTTATGTTTATCTATTTAACTAAAATGATCCATCATCCTAAAGGTTGTCAAGGATTGTACCTGACCAATAGCATTCTCTTCCTACTTCTACGATGGACGTGCGTAGAAGGAATCGCATAATAGTAAAGTAACTGTCCTAGTAATTAATAAAAATTTTTAAGTAGTAGTAAATCTTTAGTTACTAATTACTTCATTTATTTTACACAGAGATCTCCCTCCCCATAAAAGAAGAACCTTCTCCTATTTCCAAAATGAGACCAGTGACAGCCAGCATCACCACAATGCCAGTGAATACAGTGGTGTCCCGGCCACCACCCCAAGTCCAAATGGCACCACCTGTATCTTTAGAACCTATGGGAAGTTTATCTGCCAGCTTAGAGAACCAACTAGAAGCTTTCTTGGATGGAACTTTACCCTCAGCCAATGAAATTGCTCCATTACAAAGCAGCAGTGAAGACAGAGAGCCCTTCTCTCTGATCGAGGACCTCCAGAATGACCTGCTGAGTCACTCAGGTATGCTGGACCATTCACACTCACCCATGGAGACTTCTGACACCCAGTTTGCTGCAGGTACTCCCTGTCTGTCTCTCGACCTGTCAGACTCAAACTTGGATAACATGGAGTGGTTGGACATTACCATGCCCAACTCCTCTTCAGGACTCACTCCTCTCAGCACCACCACCCCAAGCATGTTCTCCGCCGACTTTCTAGACCCACAGGACCTACCACTACCATGGGACTAACGTCACAGATTTCTTATCTGAGAGTTGATGAGGTTTAAGAACATGAAGATTTTAAAAGGTCAGTTTTTAGAGATAGATCTATAGTTGCATTGTTGCAATCAAAATATGTTGTCACAGAAAGAATAGGTGGAAGGTCATAGCCTGGAACCCAAGTTTGAAAACATTTCATTGTGTTCAGTAGTGAATTTCTACAGTTTAACACAGCACAGGGCCTTCTGAAAAACACACCAGTCAAAGACGACTCATATGTTTCTCCAGACTTCAGTAAAGAATGAAAAGTACCTTTACATAAAAAACAGAGTAGTAGTATATGCAGCAGTGACGTTAGGATTCTGGTAATTAACTACATTTAAATCTCTGTGATCACTTTAAGACCCTAAATAAAAGGCAGACAGCTCCACTCAAAAACTGAGGCTGATGCGAGGGAGGTGAGAGGTCACTGCACTTGGTACTTCCTAGAGATGGCCAGAGCCAGGCCCGAGACACGGCAGAGATCAAAGGCAGTAGAGAGCCCTGGCCGGTTCAGTGACCGCTTCTGGCTAAAGACTTTTGGTTCTATTCAGAAACCTGTGTTGTTTTTTTTGATGTTGTAGTTTATTTTGTGATTTTTGGAATCATACTTTATATTTCCAAATTAAAATTTAAATGCAAGATCTTTCACCATAAACAGAAGATACCTACAAAATACTGTCAGAAGTCCAGGTGTACTGATAACACTGAAAATTCTATTAGCAACCTTCTGGGTTGGTTAGATAGATTTTAATGTATATATGAGACATTTGTGTGTCTGCTCTGACATTGTGATATGTACAGCCTACATTGGGGTAAGAAAATGGGTATCCAAGGTCCTACTTTTTTAATAGCTCGAATATTTGTAGAGTACTTGAGCCACGTGTATTTCTGTATTTAAAAAATTGCTGACTAACTTTCAGGTAACCAGACCCATCTCAAAGAACCAAGAAAAGGCTTTAGCATGAAATATCTTTCTGAGCTGGTGAGTTAGAAGAATGGAAGGTAAGGGAAAGGTCTGTCATCTACCCAGGACATTCCCATGATGAGTACAGGTCAGACTGTGCCATGAGGTGGGCCTCCAGGTCCCCGCCCTGGCCCTCTTTCTTCTGTCACTAACCCTGGTTATCATTTTACAGGCTTGTAACTGGATGTTCTACCAGAGCTCTCACTATATTGTCAAGCCTAAGATTGAAAAACTGGAGGCTTTATTAGTGTTTTTTATATAGAAAACAGTTATTACATATTTGTTAAGTCAAGTCATTTCTTAAGAATTTTCTAAAATGCCAACTATCACAGGATTATTTCAAGCTAGTCATTGAGGTATATGAGAAAATGTAAATAACAAAAAACTGAAATCTACCAAAAGAGCATGGAGGTTTTTCTTAAGTAATAATATTGTGCTCTCCACCTCACCCTTGCGTAAACCCTCGGGTCAGGTTGGTTCCCCTGGGTCACAAAATGGTAAATGTTCCATACTGACATGCGAGAGGCAGCCTGACCCGTTATTTGGAAAGAATTTGTGAATCATTTCTGGGTTTGTGTTTTGCCTAAGAGCTGATCTTCTTTCTGATTTGTGTGTGTGGGGTTTATAAATTTTACTACGTGTAACAAAAGTCTGCTTTTCCAGCATGAGCACGCTGAAGCCCTCTGCTCACTGGCACTTCCTGACTCAAAGGCACTAACAGTGCTCATGTGCCTTCCAGGCGGTTCAAGGCAGAGGCCACTGTGCTCAGTGTAGTCTGTGATGAATAGTTTAAGTGTTCAGAAATTGGTAAACCAACGCATGGGATACAGTAACTCTCTGTTAACCAGAACACCGTCATTTGACCAAGCCCTACAAGAGTTTACCACACTAGATGTTCTGTGAATCCTCGAGTCAGTTCCATTGAGAGGGGCCTGTCTCCAGGGCCAGGCTATTTACTTGGGAAAGTATTTTTCTTACAGTTCTTGGCCACAGTGTTTTTGCTGAGGGTTTCTGTCTGGGCTTATCAGGTCCATACTTAGACCCTGAGCATCTTCTTCATTCAGATTTGAATGGCGTATTAAATTAGCACCAAATATCAGTGGGACTGTAGGAGGTAACCGAACACTAGTGCCATTGACTCTCGTTGAATAACTTTATATTTCCATAATCCTGAATTGTATAGATAAGTCTTCTAGCTCTCTGGTCCCTTTATTGCTTTTTAAAATAGGGTTTGAAACATGCCACAGGAAGGTTGCTCTCCAAAAATACACAGTGCAGTGCAAAAAAAATGCTATCTCATTAGCCTACTCTCTTGACTATGAATTGCTAAAGTCCCCACTTCACATATGTGTTTAAACCTTTATAAACCAGTATTTCATTTTTAAAAAGGCAAGGCGTCTCTAGCCCATTAATTCTGCAAGCCACTTCATTTGCACCCTTCCACTTGACCCTCCTCTCTCCTGGCTTGAGTCACCAGCCAGGCACCTGTGACACAAGTGCTGCTCTCCAGGATCTCCACTGCATGTTCCAGGTCAGAGTGAGGGCACGCTGTGTGCCCACACTCATGTGACATGACCAAAGATGAGGCCCTGTAAACAAGGCCCCTCTGACCCAACTCAGTGCACGTGATGGTGAGTGCAGTGAGAAAGGGTGGATGTTGGCTAAAGACTGGTTGTTGTTTAGGTTAGTGTCACAGCCATTACAGCACAAGTCAAAGTCGCTAGTTGAATTTTCATTATGCACATGTGTGGTTTAAGCAGTGGTACTGTTGTGTATCATATTGCAAAGGATCATACCGCCAAGAAAGTAACTCCTAGAAAGGCATTATCTCACATCCCCATCTTACTTTCCTACATGTTCTCAAAACACAGTAGTGTCAGCCTTACCTTTCTGCTGTATATAGATAATCAGATCATCCTACTGGGGGTGGGATGAATTTAAAAAGTTATACCAAAACTTCTGTAAAGTCTTTGAAAGTCTAGGGGTATGTGGTCATCTTGTACATTTCAGCAAAGCATCTATTAGGAAACCTCATAGGACAGTGTTAGTGGTTCACGTTCTAGTGTTTTTTCCTGAAATGTGCAATCTACTGTATAATATTGCCACATAATTGTACATAGATGTATTCTGAATTTGTGGAATTTCTTGCTTAGATACTATTGTGTTTGTTTCATATGAATATTTTTGTAATTCTAAAGAGATCTTATTTAAATTTCCTTCTTAAAAGCCGCATGGTTCTGTGATCCATGTAACTGACACTTTTTGGCTTTCAGCGCTGTTTAGAAACAGTGGCAGAGGCGGGGTGGTGTTGCCTGCAAGCTGCTGCCTATGGAAGGCAAAGTCACAGTAATGAGATAGCACCTCTGAACTGTGCAGTCAGCATACCCTGAGTGATGGCTCAGGAGCGCACTACCTATTTTGTCACCAGAGATGACTCAGGCTTCCTGGACCCTCAGCCCCAGATCATTCCAGGCAGCATAGCTTTCTTCAGAGTCCTTTCAGAATTCCCAGGCTGAAATCAGCCATAGCAGTTGACAAAATGGCTGTCCCCACAAGTGATGGGATAGTCCCTTTACTGTCCTCAAATGGAGTTGGCCTTAGAGATGTGGCAAAGCACTTTGGCAGGGTTTAAAATATTTGTGAGAAGCCCACATTTCAGTATACATCCTCATCAGCTTCCATGCACCCACCTGCTGCTAGCCTCACAGAAGTCCTGGCTGTCACCTGGGTGGGGAGCTCATGGTGCCGCTGGGGACTTTTTAGAGAAATGTAAAGAGAACAGCTATTCAGTGTCTACCAGCAGAGCAACACGTGTCAGTGTAACCAAATTCACAAATAACTCTCCATTTTTCAATACCCGCTGCTGTAAACATGAATGTTGAATACTGACAACAGAATACCCATACACACCACCCCACCACCCTAGAGGCCACGAAACTAGCCCAAACTTATCAAAGAACATTAACTGGAAGGCCAGGTTTTTCAAGGAACATAGCTGACAGGTGCATCAGTGTGTGTCTGGAGAGCATCCTAACTGCATTTCAGCTCATCTTTTAAGTGATTTCAGTCAAAACTGGAAAACAACTAAGAGGTAGTAATTTTTTTTCCTGGTTCAAACCTTCAATAACTTGCTCATTCAGCAGTCTCTCTGAGCTACATTTTTATTTGTAAAGTGACTCTGTCTGCATGGCAATAAGCAGGTCCGTGTTTTTTCCGCATTCACCCTTTCTTGCAGTATCCAAGGAAACACATCATTACAAAGGGTTTCTACCTGAAATCTTTCATGGAAGGCCTACAATTCGAAAAGCTGCACATGTTTACAGAAGAGCTCTTACCCTCCATGCAAGCACTTTGCTCTGTGATGTCACAGTTTTGTGACAATAAGATGGCAATCTCGGATCTACAAGGTGCTGTCGGGAATCAAATAAAATATATTATCAGAGATATCATCACATCTATAGTGTTTAACAGAGCTTTATGCCAACTACTAAGACAAAGCTTTAACAAAGTTTATAGAATACTGAAAGTCATAACAATTACCTCTCTACCTGATGCTGTAAGGAATCTTGCTAATTTGGTAGGAAGAAGCATTTAGGAAAGGGTTTAGTATCTACCAAAAGTACTTGACCTCAAGTAACCAATAGTAATGCAAACTTGCTTTAAAGGAACCAAAGGCATTGCCAAGTATTTGCCAAAAGGAGGCACTTTTTATTTAAAATTTGAGACTAATGAGATCTCAAAAATCAGTCCCAAAAAGGTATTATCCATTTAAGGTTATAATTTTCACAAAGATGTAGATATTTCTCTATTGTTTTCATGTAAAATAGCATAGAGTCGTTTTGTTGGTTTAAGAATAACATTCAGTAGTAATACAAAGTTTTTTTTCTATGTAGAAATTAGTTTTCTTTTCTTGCTTGCAGTAGAAATGCAATGTGATAGGTGTTTCTCTTCTTCTTTTCATTGTCACATTATGTCTTAGCATCTCACTTTATGAAAAAAAGGAGAAAGATACCAATCTGCAGAGCCCTGCTTGCTAAAGCACTCATTTAATCAACACAAAATTATGGCAATCGGGGGTCCATTCATGTATTGCCTTTATGTTGTTTTTTAAAAGAAAAACCATGATGCCTTTGTATTTGCTGTTTGCACCCCTGAAATCAATTCCGTATCATGTTTGAATGCCATACATTTTGCACATGTACTGTACATAGGTAATGCATACTGTATTTTTATATGTGTGCACATTTACCATCAGATCTTTTGTACATAGTGGCAGTATTGTAGCTCATCGGGAAATGTTTGATATCTCAGCAATTTTGCATTTTTGTGTCTCAAATAAAAGACATTTTGATGTACTATGATTCTTGCTGTGCAGAGTAAAGACCACTCCCTATGGGTTGGTGGAGCCATTGTAGACTGTGGAACGGGAGTGGATTTATTAGGAGGAGACACTATACCTTCAGCACACAACTCACAACAGAAAGCCACCGGGCAAAGCCTGTGAACTTGTCACCCTCCCCTGGATCCAAGACCATGAGATACAAAATAGAAACTCACAGGCATTAGCTGAACTTGAACATGTCATGATTTACACCAAAGTCAGTTTCTTTCTTCCACAGTGAAAGTTAGAAATACGTAGTTCTACCTAGGGGGTTGATTTTCACACTCGCGCACACACACACACAATGAAAACCGACTCGATTCAATAGTATAAATGCACCACCACCACAATTCCTGAAAGACCCACATAATCCTTCAACCTAGCCAAGTTTCAAAAGCAACTATTTATATGAGGTATTTTTATAGACCGTACAAAATGATGTTTAGAATTCAGTATTCTTTTAGTAAGATGGCATTTAATTTCAACTCAGAAGCCAACATTTAAAACAGTTTTGTTAAAATACTTTTTTCTCTTTGCTTTGAAGAAACAAAATCGTAATGAGTAAACTCTAATAACTATAATTTATATATCAATGTTTGATTAAGAAAAAAGGACAGAGTATCAACCACAGGAAGAGGGAAAAGAAAGATACTGATTACCAAAACACAGCAGAATGTTCATTACACTTAGGGAACCAGAGTGCAGCCTCAACAGACCAGTGAGATGATGCACAAAGAGTTAAACCATTTGTAAAGTATCATATGTTCCAGGCAGAGATTCTGCCCTTGGGGAGAAAATAGACCTCCCTGCTGGTGTGAGAAAACCGTGCCAAAGGAAGCATAGCATGTGCCCTGGGAGCCCAAGAGGAGTGAGTGAGGGATGTCACAGGGTACTGTGGGGAAACTGTCATGGCGGACAGCCCCTTGGGCAAGGTCAGAGTTAATTGGAGAAATTGTTTTTTCCTGCAACAGATTTTTTTATTTTTTTACTTTTATTTCTTTTTTTTTTCTTTTTTCTTTTTTTTTTTTTTGAGACAGAGACTTGCTCGGTCACCCAGGCTGGAGTGCAGTGGCATAATGTCTGCTCACTGCAACCCTCCGCCACCAAGGTTCAAGTGATTCTCCTGCCTCAGCCTCAGTCTCCCAGGTAGCTGGGACTACAGGCATGTGCCACCACGCCTGGCCAATTTTTGTATTTTTTAGTAACTATGGGGTTTCACCATGTTGGCCAGGCTGGTCTCAAACTCCTGACCTCAGGTGATCCACCCACCTCAGCCTCTGAAAGCGCAGGGATCACAAGTGTGAGCCACTGCACCTGGCCAGATATTACTTCTAATTTAACTTTCAGAAAGAAATCTCATCTTGATGTCCTATCTTTTCTGTTAATATGCATGACAGGCTAATTAAATTAAACCTACATTGTGTGATGAGATGAGAAACAAGGATGGATCAAGATTTTCTGTGCCCCTTTTGTTTCATGCGATTGCATCACAGGTCATTCTACTGGGAAATCCACAAATGATGGCCCTATGGGTGCTCACTCTGTAGCATCCTCCTGCTTGCTATTGGACATATAGAAGACTTGTCAGAAGTATCCAAACCCCAAATTATTTCAATGCTAGTACTGTCCAGGCCAAAGCTGAAGTTTGATTAATGGTGAAAAAAGGGCTTTTAGTCAGGTTAATTGTTAAGAATTTAAAGTGTTTCCCATCCAAGATTCAAATAAAGACCTTTGAGGCCGGGCGCAGTGGCTCACGCCTGTAATCCCAGCACTTTGGGAGGCCAAGGTGGGTGGATCACCTGAGGTCAGTAGTTCAAGACTAGCCTGACCAACGTGGTGCAACTCCATCTCTACTAAACACACCAAAAAAACTAGCCGGGTGTGGTGGTGCATGCCTGTAGTCCCAGCTATTTGGGAGGCTGAGGCAGGAAAATCTCTTTAACCTGGGAGGTGAAGGTTGCAGTGAGCCAACATTGCGCCATTGCACTCCAGCCTGGGCTACAGACGAAACTCCATCTCAAAAAAAAAAAAAGGCCTTTGAGAGCTTTGATGTGTTTTCTCACTGATACATAGACCCACAAATCACCTTAAGCAGAATTTCAAACAAAGCTCCTCTGCACATGACAGTCCGTAGACAAAAAGTATAATGGTTCTGGTACAATACCTCTTTGAGCATTACAAAAAGTCTACAAAGCTGTTTGAACAAGTAGCCTAGTTTCTTCACTTAAATTATGTCTGTTAAGCAACTTGGAAAGAAATAAATTCCCTAGAGATAGAGAAACTACAATACAGAGACCAAAAGAAGATGCTACAACCAAAGACCAAATACTGCTTCAACCTTTTCCTCGCTGTTGTTGCACAGTGCCAATCAACAGAAACATGATAGGAGACAGACAACAGTAATAGCAACAAACATGTATTAAACACTGCTGTATGCCAGGCTCTGTGTCATTTTATATGTATAACCTCATTTAATAAGTCTATGAGGTAGGAACTCTTATCCCCATTTTATAAATAGGGCAATTAAAGACAGAGAAGGTGGTGCCAGGCATGGTGGCTCATGTCTGTAATCCCAGCACTTTGGGAGGCCGAGGCTGGTGGATCACCTGAGGTCGGAGTTCAAGACCAGCCTGACCAACATGGTGAAACCCCATCTCTACTGAAAATACAAAATTAGCCAGGCGTGGTGGCACACGCTTGTAATCCCAGCTACTTAGGAGGCTGAGGCAGGAGAATCGCTTGAACCCAGGAGGTGGAGGTTGCAGTGAGCTGAGATGACGCCATTGCACTCCAGCCTGGGCAACAAGAGCAAAACTCCATCTCAAAAAAAAAAAAAAAGCAAATGACTTGCCTGAAATCACAAAGGAAACAGCACAGATTTGAGACCAAGCTTCTGAAACCCCAGAACCCAAACCATTTGTCCTAGTCTGTTCAGGGAGCTATAACAAAATGCCTCAGACCGGACAATTTATAAACAGCTGAAATGTAGTGCTCACAGTTCTAGAGACTGTAAGGTCCAACATCCAGGCTCCAGCAGGTTCGCTGTCTGGTGAGGGCCAGATCTCTGCCTGGAAGATGGTGCTTTTTTGCTGCATCCTCACAAAGAGGAAGGGACAGAAAGGCCAAAACACACACACACACACACACACACAAATAGGCTGCTTTTTATAAGGGCACTAAATCCCATTCATGAGAGCAGAGCCCTCATCACTTAATCACCTCCTAAAGGTCCAAACTTGTAATACAATTGCGTGGGGATTAAGTTTCAACATGAATTTTAGAGACACGAACATTCAAACCATAGCACCATTCCTGTAGACTCCATATACAACTCTCTGCCTTTGTCCAGATACTTTGTGAATACAACTGAGTACAGCTTAACTCATGTCTATCATGAGGTTCCACTAACTATCTTGATTAGACCTCCTCAATCTCACATTTTCTAAAGTAGCTACTCACAGATGTTTAATGGCATACAATCTATGGCTTTTTACTAGATTAAATCCAGCCAGAACATGGATTCCAAGACTGGAGCATTGTAAGTGAACTCCACTGACTGGGCCATGCAAAATGACTTGTTATTAAACACTTAACTATCTTGCTGGGACTTCTGCAACCATTTTAGCACATACCAAAGCTCAAGAGCGTTGAGATTTTTAAATACCTAGCAAGGTTGAAGACACACAAACTCTGTGATCCAGCAAATCAATTTTTTTGGTACACATCCTTGAGAAACACAGACGTACACAGGAAATCATGTATAAGAATGAACACTAAAGCATTTACAAAGCAAAAATTGCAAGCAACTCCTATGCCTTTCAATTAGAGAACCATTAAATGCAGCAATTTACAGGAATTAACTAAATCTAATGTGCCAATGTAAAAGAATCTTGAAACAAAATGCTGAGGGGGGAAAAATTCAGAATAAAGCCTGCATAATTCAAGTAACATTTTAAAACAAGGCTGTGTGTTTTATAAAGTATAAAAACATGGGTGGTAAGGACTCAGGTCAGTTTCAAGATTCAGAATATTTCTGGAAAGAAAAAATTAGATTGGGGAGCATCTGAAAGGAGGCTTTAACTTTCTAATATTTCATTTAATAATTCTATAGCCAATATAGCAAAATACTAATATGTTAACTAGCTGATTTTAATTATCTGTATTTTCTGTGAGTTGGAAATATTTCATGGTAAAAAAAGATTAGTAGGAACAGTATTTCTGATGTATATAGAAACTAAAGTCCTAAATAAAATACTAGCAAATCAAATCCAGTAATATGCAAAAACTCTTATACAGCATGACCAAGTGGGGTTTATTCCTGAAATGCAAAGTTGGCTTAACCTCTCAAAATCCATTAATGCAAAACACTATATCCATAGAATAAAGTACAAAAACTACATGATCATCCCAATACACACAGAAAAAGCACTTGACAAAATTCAACGCCCCTTGACAATAAAAATGCAATGAACTAGAACTAGAAAGGAGCTTTCTCACGTCAAAAGGTCATTTACACAAAACCCGTAGCTACCATTATACTTAGTGGTGAAAGACTGAATGCTTCTCCCCAGTGCTCATGAAAAAAACGGATGTCCCCTCTTAGAACTTCTGTTCAACATTGTACTAGAGTTTCTACTCAGGACAATTATACAAGAAAAAGAAATAAAAGGCATCCAGATTGGAAAGGAAGAAATAAAACAATCTCTATTTGTAGATGGCATGATCTTGCATATAGAGAATCCTAAAGAATTTCCTAAAAATCAATTAGAACTAATAAAATGAATTCATCAAGGTCACAGGATACAAAACTCAATTGCATTTCTGTACAGTAGCAAAGAATAAACCACAGATGAAATTAAGAAAACAATGCCATTTATAATAGCATCACAAACAATACTTAGGAATAAATTTAACAAAAGAAGTATAAGACTTATACTCTGAAAACTTCTTATACTCTGAAAATATTTCTAAAAGACAAATAAATGGAAAGACATCCATGTTCGTGGATCTGAAGACTTAATATTGTTAACATGTTAATATTCCCCAAAACTGATCTACAGATTGGACACACTCCCTATCAAAATCTTAGCTGGCTTTTTGCTAGAATGGACAAGCCGATCCTAAAATTCATATGAAATTCAAGGGACCTGGAATATCCAAAATCTTGAAAAAAGAAGAACAAAGTTGGAGGACCCACACATCTCATTTAAAACCTTACAGCAAAGCTACAGTATTCAAAGTGTAGTACTGGCCTAAGAATAGACATAAAGATCAATAGGATAGCACTAAGAGTACAGAGATAAATTATCATATTATGGTCAACTGATTTTTCACACACACACACACACACAGAAAAAAGCCAAAATAATTCAATGGGAGAAGGAACTGTCTTTTCAACAAACAGTGCTGAGATAACTGGATATCCACATGCAAAAGAATGAATTGGGACTCCCTACCTCATACCATAAAAATTTAAAATAGATCAAACTAGAAGAACTAAAACAATAAAACTTGTAGAAGACAAGAGAAAATCTGTGTTACCTTGGGTTAGGCTAAACCCTCTTAAATATGACAGCAAAATCATAAGCAATAAAAGAAAAAATAGACAAGTTAGTTAGGTATCACCAAGGCTAAAAACTTCTGTGCTCCAAATAGCACCGCCCAGAAAATTCAATACAACCCACAAAATAGGAGAAAAATTGTGAAAATCATGTATCTGATAAGACTTGTATTTGAAATATATATAAAAGACTATTACAGCTCAATAATAAAAAGATAAACAATTTTTAAATGACTAAAGAATCTGAAGTCACTTCTCCAAAGAAGAGATACAGATGGCCAATAGGTGCATGAAAAAATGCTTGACCTCAGATAAATACAAATCAAAACCACATGAGATACCACTTGACAGATGATAGGATGGCTATAATCTAAGAAGGTAGATAATAACAAGCATCAACAAGGATGTGGAGAAATTGAAACCCATATACACTGCTTGTGGTAGAAATCATGTGACTGTTTTGGAAAACCATTTAACAGTTCTTCAAAAAAATTTAAAAATAGAGTTGCCATATAACCCAGCAATTCTGCTCCCAGGCACACACCCAAGAGAATGAAAAATATATGTCCACACACCTGAATGTTTACCACACCATTATTCCTAATAGCCAAAAAGTAGAAACAACCCAGATATCCATCAACTCATGAATGGATAAAATGCGGTATATTCATACAATGGATTATTTGGCCAAAAAAGAAATGAACTGACTCATGCTACAACATGGATGAACCTTTGAAACATTATGGTAAGTAGGCTGAGCACAGTGGCTCTCACACCTGTCATCCCAGCACTTTGTAAAGCCAAGGCAGGTGGATCACTTGAGGTCAGGAGTTTGAGACCAGCCTGGCCAACATGGTGAAATCTCGTCGCTACTAAAAATACAAAAATTAGCCGGGCGTGGTGATGCACACCTGTAATCCCAACTACTCAGGAGGCTGAGGCAGGAGAATCACTTGAACCAGGAAGGTGGAGGCTGCAGTGAGCCAACATTGCACCACTGCACTTCAGCCTGGGTGTCAAAGTGAGACTCCATCTCAAAAGAAATCCAATTTGCTTAGTAAACATCCATTTATTTTAAGCACATTTATTGTAAGAGTGACTTTTTGTGCCCTCAAATCTAGTCTTCTGGTTATTTAGTGATGCATAATAAAGCACTCTAAAACTTAGTACCTCCAAACAATGACACAGAAGACTTCTGCTTTCAAGCAAAATGGAGTAACAGAGGCCAGACTTGCCTTCCTACCTGAAACCACCAAGATGGACAAAATACATGAAACCCTTTGGAAAATGCTAGATATCCAATAACAAAAGAGTTATCTCTGAGGGACAGGAAACAAGGTGAGCTGTACTGTTGCCCAGGGAAGTCAGGTAGCGCCAGTGGACTCCTAAGTTGGCAGCCAGGGCAATGAATCCAGGAGGCCGAGACACCTTGAGTTTGTAGCACATAATACTAGAGAAGAGAGCTGCATTGAGAAAACTCTGGAAATCTACAGAGGGTCTCTTTTAACATTCAGCACAGAGCACTAACAGGTATATGGGTGTGAACACACTACACGTGACCTGGGAAGGAACAACCTCCCAAAATTACTAACAGCTCCCAGTACTCATACAGTGATGGGAATAGTGCCTGTTGCCACCAGCCAAGTGGAAAAACTCATCATGCAAGGGGCATTAGAAGTGTTCAGGAAAATCCTTCCCCAGCACTGAGGATTATAGACTAATCCCTGCTCCAGATCCATCTAACAAATACAAGCAAAAAAATGACATATTTAGTGATTAATTAATTAATTATAACGAACCAGGAAGTTGTTTTTAAAAAGAATTATTAAAGGCAGAAGTTGTTTAGAAAAAAAAAAAAAAAAACTGATAGAAATGTCAGTTTGCAGACAAGGACATTAAAACCATCATAACTGAATTCCATATGATCAAAAAGTTAAGTAGAAACAAAAACAAGTTTTTTAATACATTGAGCTGTCAGAGATGAAAACTACAATATTTGGAGATGAAAAATGCACTGACTGAGAATAATGGAAAATAATACATTACAGAAAAAATATAGTGAATATGAAGACATCATAACTAGGCAAAATGAAAAAAAAAAAAGAATTTAAAAGAAAAAAATTGAGGCCGGGCGCGGTGGCTCAAGCCTGTAATCCCAGCACTTTGGGAGGCCGAGACGGGCGGATCACGAGGTCAGGAGATCGAGACCATCCTGGCTAACACGGTGAAACCCCGTCTCTACTAAAAAATACAAAAAACTAGCCAGGCGAGGTGGCGGGCGCCTGTAGTCCCAACTACTCGGGAGGCTGAGGCAGGAGAATGGCGTAAACCCGGGAGGTGGAGCTTGCAGTGAGCTGAGATCCGGCCACTGCACTCCAGCCTGGGCGACAGAGCAAGACTCCGTCTCAAAAAAAAAAAAAAAAAAAAAAAAAAAAAAAGAAAAAAATTGAAGATTAGTATGGTGAGAGAGAACCTGCGGTAGCCTACTCTATCAGTAATTTCAGTCCCTTAAGGAGTGGAGAGACAGAAAGACATTTGCAAAATATTAGATCAATATACAAAAGTCAATTGTATTTTTATCTACTAGCAATAAACAATCAGGAGTTGAGATGTTTTTAATAGTGCCATTTATAATAGCATCAAAAATATGAAATACACAGGATAAATCTGACAGAAGATATGAGAAGTCTGTATACTGAAAACTACAAAACACTTTACAGAGAAACTGAAGACCTAAGTAAATCAAAACATGTATAATGTCCGGGCATTGGAAAACTCAATATTGCCAATAGGTCAGTTCTCCCCAAATTGATCTACAGATTTAACACACTCGCAATCGAAATGCCAACAGGTTTTTTGTAGAAATTGTCACCAGATTCTAAAATTCATATGGAAAGGATAAAGAAATAGAATAGTCAAAAAGAGGAACAGGCCAGGCACAGTGGCTCACACCTGTAATCCCAACACTTGGGGAGGCCAAGGTGGGCAGATCATGAGATCAAGACCGTCCTGGCCAACATGGTGAAACCCCATCTCTACTAAAAACACAAAAAAATTAGCTGGGTGTGGTGGTGCACACCTGTAATCCCAGCTACTCAGGAGGCTGAGGCAGGAGAATCCCTTGAACCCGGGAAGCAGAGACTGCAGTGAGCCAAGATCGCGCTGCCGCACTCCAGCCTGGTGACAGCAAGACTCAAAAAAAAAAAAAAAAAGGAGGAACAAAGAGGTGGAAGACTAATGCTATCTGATTTCAAGACTTAAGCTACATTGGCCGGGTGCAGTGGCTCACACCTGTAATCCCAGCACTTTGGGAGGCCGAGGCAGGTGGATCACTTGAGGTCAGGAGTTCGAAACCAGCCTGGCCAACATCATGAGACCCCATTTCTACTAAAAATACAAAACAGCTGGGCATGGTGGCACGCGCTTCTATTCCCAGCTACTTGGGAGGCTGAGCCAGGAGAACTGCTTGAAGCCAGGAGGTGGAGGTTGCAGTGAGCCGAGATCATGCCACGGCACTCTAGCCTAGCCAACACAGCAAGACTCTATTTAAAAAAAAAAAAAAAAGACTTAAGCTACATTAAGACAGTAAAGATAGACAAATAGATCAATAGGACAAAATGGAGTCAAGAAAGAGACTCAGGCATATATGGACAACTTACAACTTATTTTCAGCAAAGGTGCAAAGGCAATTCAGTGGAGGAAGTATGGTCTATTCAACAAAAGATACTGAAACAAATGGATATCTATATGCAAAAAAGTGGACTTCAATCTGTAACTTACATGCCGTATTTACTCTGAATGAATCATAGACCTAAATATAAAATCTAAAGCTATAAAATTTGTAGAGGAAAACATTTGTGACTGAGTTAGGTAGAGATTTCTTAGCTATAACAAAAAAAGAATGATCCATAAAAGAAAAAGTTAATAATTTGATTTAATCAAAATTTAAAACTTTTGCTCTTTAATGGACACTGTTAAAAGACTAAAAAGAGCCACAGACTGGGACAAAATACTTGGAAATCATATCTGATAAAGGATTTATATTCAGAATCTATCAAGAATCTCACTGGTCTGAGTGCAGTTTACAACCAGTTGGTCACAACCAGTTATAAGTTTCTTTGTTCCTTCATCCATTCCCACTGCTTCACTTGGCTAGCCTTAAACACAAAAACAAACAACAAAGTTTCTTTTTTTTTTTTTTTTTGAGACAGAGTCTCACTCTGTCACCCAGGCTGGAGTACAGTGGCACAATCTCGGCTCACTGCAAACTCCACCTCCCAAGTTCACACCATTCTCTTGCCTCAATCTCCCAAGTAACTGGGACTATAGGCGCCCACCACCACGCCCAGCTAATTTTTTGCATTTTTAGTAGAGACGGGGTTTCACCGTGTTAGCCAGGATGGTCTCGATCTCCTGACCTCGTGATCCACCCGCCTCAGCCTCCCAAAGTGCTGGGATTATAGGCGTGAGCCACCACGCCCGGCCTAACATTTCACATTTTAATAATTTAAAATCCCAATGAAAAATGCATGGAACAGAAACTTCACCAAAGACAACAAATGAATGACAAATAAACAAACACATGAAAAAATGCTCAACATCTTAGAACTAGAGAAATGCAAATTGGCCGGACACAGTGGCTCACATCTGTAATCCCAGCACTGTGGGAGGCCTAGGTGGGCGGATCACCTGAGTTCAGGAGTTTCAGACCAGCCTAGCCAACATGGTAAAATCCACTCTCTACTAAAAATACAAAAATTAGCCAGGGGTGCCAGTGGGCACCTGTAATCCCAGCTTCTCAGGAGACTGAGGCAGGAGAAATACTTCAACCCAGGAGGCAGAGGTTGCAGTGAACTGAGATCATGCCACTGCACTCCAGCCTGTGCAACAGAGCAAGACTCCGTCAAAAAAAAAAAAAAAAAAATAGAGAAATGCAAATTAAAATCACAATGCAATACCACTACACACCTGTTAGAATGACTAAAAGTAAAAAGACTGACCACACTAAGTGTTGGCGAGGATATGGGGGAACTGAACTCTCCTCCACTGTTGGTGGCAATGTAAAATGGTGCAGCCACTTGGGGAAACAGTTTGTCAGTTTCTTAAAATGATAAACCTATTACCCATGGATGGCATTCCTGTGTATCTGTCTAAAAGCAATGAACACATATGTCTCTTCAAAGGTTTATACACAAATGTTCACAGTAGTTTTATTGGTAATAGCCAAAAACCAGAAACAACTCAAATTTCCATACCACTCAACAACAACAAGGAATGAATTCTTGGTACACAATAATGTACAATACAGGTGAGTCTCAGTTATGCTGAGGGAAAGAAGCCAGGAAAAAAGAGCACATACTGTTGGATTCCGTGTACATACAATTCCAGGATGTGGGCCAGGTGCGGTGGTTCATGCCTGTAATCCCAGCACGGGTATGGTGGTTCACGCCTGTAATCCCAGCACTTTCAGAGGCTAAGGTGAGCAGATCACCTGAGGTCAGGAGTTTGAGAAAGCCTGACCAACATGGTGAAACCCCATCTCTACTAAAAATACAAAAATTAGTCAGGCATGGTGGCTCATGCCAGTAATTCCAGCACCTTGGGAGGCTGAGACAGGTAGATTACTTGAGATCAGGAGTTTGAGACCAGCCTGGCTAACATAGCAAAATCCCATCTCTACTGAAAATATAAAAATTAGTGGGGTGCCTGTAATCCCGGCTGCTCAGGAGGCTGAGACAGGAGAATCGCTTGAACCTGGCAGGCAGAGGCTGCAGCAAGCTGAGATCTTGCCACTGTACTCCAGCGTGGGTGACAGAGCAAGACTCCGTCTCAAAAAGAAATCAAAATTAGTTTGTTAGTGCAAACTAACATATGGTGACAGAAAGCAGAATGGCAGGTGTTGGGGGTGGGAGGGAAGGATAACAAAAGGACATGAAGAAACAACAAAGCAAACAATTTGGAGGAAAAAAAAAAAGAGAGAGAGACCACCTAGATTTCTACAGGTGCTTTTACCTGGATGGAAATAGTACCTTTTATTTGAGATAGGATGAGGTCTGGCTACAGTATTTATACTTTAAATAGTTTCCCTTGAGGTTTTTTTATTATTATTATTCATTTTTTTGAGACAAGGTCTCTCTCTGTCACCCAGTCTGGAGTGCAGTGCCACCATCATGGCTCACTGCAGCCTCGGCCTCCTGGGCTCAAGTGATCCTCCCACCTCAGCCTCCCAAGTAGCTGGGACTACAGGCACATGCCACCACACCCAGCTAATTTGTGTATTTTTGTAGAGACAAGTTTTCACCATGTTGCCCAGGCTGGTCTCAAACTCCTGGGCTAAAGTGATCCTCCTGCCTTGGCCTCTCAAAGTGCTGGGATTACAGGTGTGAGACACTGTGCCCCACCTATTTTTAAAGATTGCAGAGAATTAAATGATACTAATATACCATAACAAATGAGAAACACACAGATGTAAACACCAGAGAAAACCCATTTAGACTTCCAGGGCAATAAGCTAGCATCCAACAAACAGCTGCAAAGAAAGTGTCGCAAGAATGACAGCATTTTAAGAACCATGAAAAAGAACAACGAGATGTTTCCGATAAAATGTTATTCACGTTTCCATCAAGAAATTCTAATGTGTCCATAATGGATAAAGGAAGAACATAAAGGTCACATTTCATGTTCGACACTTTTACACCTGAGTTTCACATGGACATTTACAGTTTTACAGCACTAAAGCAAAGCTGCAAGGGAAAAACACAAAAGGTATGTTTGGCTCAGTAAGTAAATTCATCACACTTTGCTCTCATTTCCTTCCACCCATTTATCTTTTCAAGTTGCCAAGAACAGCACTGGGAATAATCACCTCCCACACCAAAAGCTGAGGAGATGATAATTGGTGTCTGATGACAGGAGATGACATTTTTAAATAGTCACTTTAAACTTCCTAACATAGATCCCATCCTTAACCACATATACACTGCTTGAGTATGTATCTGGAAGGTGGCCCAAGAGTAAGCATAAGTTCACAAAAACAGCGTACTGGTTTAAAAAAATTACAACCCAGGCCAGGCACAGTGGCTCACACCTGTAATCCCAGCACTCTGGGAAGCTGAGGTGGGCAAACCACTTGAGGTCAGGAGTGGGAGAGGAGCCTGGCCAACATGGTAAAACCCTGTCTCTACTAAAAATACAAAAATTAGCTGGGCCTGGTGGTGCACGCCTGTAATCCCCAGCTACTCTGGAGGCTGAGGCAGGAGAACTGCTTGAACCTGGGAAATGGAGATTGCAGTCAGCTGAGCTTGTACCACTGCACTCCAGCCTGGGTGACAGAGTGAGATTTCGTCTCTTAAACATTGCAACGCAGAAGATTGTGTCATTTATGTACCAGGGATCTTAAAATACAAGGTCTAGGAAAAGGTCACTATCAAAATCGCTTCCTGAATAATGTGAGTCAAGGTCTGAGTTTTTGAAATGTATAATATGAATACACATAAAGGGAAATAAATGATTATTTCCTATATTGCAAAATGCATACCATCTATCATTCATCATGTGAGATTCTCATACTACTTTACAGAAAGTAGCAACATATGTGAAGGAACTAATTTTGGACATTTACATATATCTTACAAGCTCATAACACTAAAAAGAACCAAAGGAATCTGGTTTGATACCAGTGCACTCCAACCCAGAACACACATCTCAAACAGCTGGGTAAACATTGGCCACGTTGTTACACAAAGGATGAGGCTGATTATTTCCACCTCCTTTCAACTAACCCCACACAAAGCTAAAAATGAGAGACACTCGAGCAAAAGCAAACATCACTCCTGGAGTCCAGCCGGACCGATGGCCAGCTCACTCACCAGTAAGCAGATATTTTTAGCAGATAAGGCTGGTAAAATACAACAGACAGGTCATCTTAGGAAAGCAATGGACCTTATATCCATGGCCAAGAACTCCACACGTGTGCATGAGGGACACGTGCAACAATGCAAGACAAGCTGTAATGAAGAAAAAGTGGAAACAACCTAGGTGTTTCCCCTAGCCAGCAGTAGGGGAATAATAATTATTATTATTATTATTTGAGATGGAGTTTTAATCTTGTCGCCCAGGCTGGAGTGCAGTGGCATGATCCTGGCTCACCACAACCTCTGCCTCCTGGGTTCAAGTGATTCTCCTGCCTCAGACTCCCCCTGGGATTACAGGCATGCACCACTACGCCTGGCTATTGTATTTTTAGTAGAGACAGGGTTTCACCATGTTGGGCAGGCTGGTCTCAAACTCCTGACCTCAGGTGATCTGCCCACCTCAGCCTCTCAAAGTGCTGGGACTACAGGAGTGAGCTATAGCATCCAGCGGGAAATTATGAAAACTGTGGTGCAGTCACCTAGTGGATGAGAATTCGGCAAATAAGGAATGAGCCAGAGCCACAGAGAATATGGCTGGACCTCCAGTGGTCTGTAGAATCCAAAATATGTACATTAAAAAATGTGTATGGCCAGGCACGGTGGCTCACCCCTGTAATCCCAGCACTTTGGGAGGCCAAGGAGGGTGGATCACCTGCGGTCAGGAGTTCGAGACCAGCCTAGCCAACATGGCGAAACCCCATCTCTACTAAAAATACCAAAATTAGCCAGGTGTGGTGGCAGGCGCCTGTAATCCCTGCTACTCAGGAGGCTGAGGCAGGGAGAATCACTTGAAACCAGGAGACGGAGGTTGCAGTGAGCCGAGATCTTATCACTGCACTCCAGCCTAGGCAACAGAGCAAGACTCTGTCTCAACAACAACAAAAAAGTATACAATATGATACCATTTGTGGGGAGAAAAAAATCCTACCCAAAATTATTTCCTATGGATAAATATCAACACAAAAGCAAAAGAAAAGATAATGTGATGATTCCAAGTAAACTCCTAACAGTGGTCAACCTTGAAAAAGAGGAGGAGGAAGGCGGGAAGAAGGGAATTTAGAGCTGGGAGGGTGGGGGCCCTGTGCTCCACGCAGGAAGAATGATAAGAGAAATAGCAATTTTGTTCTTTCACTGTCTACAGCTTCTTATATAGATCAACCCGTTGTCTACTCTGCATGCTAATGTTGTAGCTCAGATAATCTGGTTGACCTTTTTACAGCTTATCTGGGGGGAAAAAAAGGAAAGGAAAAAAAAGAACAAAACTTTTTATTATTCATAGCTGCCAACTTGATCTTGTTCTGGCTCTGGAACGAACCAATTTCAACAGATATTTTCCAAGGTTAGAGAGGTTCAAAGATTGATTTGATGAGGTGATACCAGGGCATCCTGTACAACTGTAATTTCTGTGCAGGAAAAAAAAATCTACTTTTCATCCCTGTAACATTTAGTGTGTGGTTGCCATTATTTGTTAAGGGTGTTGAAACAATCATCATCACCTCTCTTTTCAAGACAGAAGATTTTTGGTTACACAGACCGCACATCTCGCCGCATTCTGCCAGTGCTGACACAATTCCCACATGTGGTGGGGATTTTCACTTGGACAGGGTGTTAAAAGGAGGTGAATACAGTTACCATAATCATTCCAACTCCTCCTCCACTGAAAAATCACAGGAAACTCACATAATTCAATTCCAAAGAAATGAATTCAGAATTAAAGATTCACAGGCATCAGCATCAAACAATGGGGAAATGAAATATTCATGGATAGGAAGATTCCATACTGTTAAGTCATCAATTTCCCCCAAATTCATCTGTAGATTCAACGCATTCCCCATCAAAATCCCAGAAGGCATTTTATAGAAACTGATGAGCCGATTCCAAGAATTATATGGAAATGCAAAAGATCTATTATAGGCAAAACAATTTTGTAAAAGAAAAACAAAGTGGAAGGATTTACAGCACTTGATTTTGAACCACTATAAATATGCAATAATCAAGACTGGTGGTAATTGCCATAAAGATGGACATATGGATCAACAGAGCAGAATAAAAAGACCAAAAATA
Organism: Chlorocebus sabaeus; assembly: GCF_047675955.1. NCBI lineage: Eukaryota > Metazoa > Chordata > Mammalia > Primates > Cercopithecidae > Chlorocebus > Chlorocebus sabaeus. The sequence goes on from NC_132908.1 coordinate 13,855,731, forward strand.
GACCACACAGACGCAGTTCATGGAATTTTAACAAAGGTACCCAGGCAATTCAATAGGGAGAGGGTAATCATTTCAACAAATGGTGCTGAGGCTGGGCACGGTGGCTCACACCTGTAATCCAAGCACTTTGGGAGACCAAGACAGGAGGAACACTTGAGCCCAGGAATTCAAGACCAACCTGGGCAACATAGCAAGATCCCCCACCTCCCCGACCTCTACAAAAGAATTTTAAAATTGGGGCCAGGAGAGGTGGCTCAGGCCTGTAATCGCAGCACTTTGGAAGGCTGAGGTGGGTGGATCACTTAACGTCAGGACTTCAAGACCAGCGTGCTCAACATGGTGAAACAGCATCTCTACTAGAAATACAAAAATTAGCTGGGTGTGGTGGCACATGCCTGTAATCTCAGCTACTTAGGAGGCTGAGACAAGAGAATCCTTGAACCTGGGAGGCAGAGTTTGCAAGTGAGCAGAGATCATACGACTGCACTCCAGCCTGTGTGACAGAGCAAGACTTCATCTCCAAAAATAAATAAAAATAAAAAATTAGCCAGGTAGGCGTGGCGGCATGTGCCTATAGTCCCAACTACTCAGGAGGCTGAGGCAGGAGGACCAGTTGAGCCCAGGGCTGAAGCAGGAGAATCACTTGAGCCCAGGAGTTAGAGGCTGCAGTGAGCTGTGATTGTGCCATTGCACTCCAGTCTGAGTGACAGAGCAAGACCCGGTCTCTTTAAAAAACAAAAAGAACGCTGCCCATCCCTCACAACACAGGGTCCCTGCCTCAAGGAGCTGGGATACTGTGAGTAGCTAAGTGTGCCTTCTTTAAATAAAATCTTTATTTAGGGTGTTAGTAAAAAGCCTGCTGTCATGACCTCAGATGACCTAAATATCCAAGCCCAAGGGTTTTTTCCCTTCCACAAGCAAATGAATGTATCCAGGAATACTTTAAAGTAGTGCTTCCCAAAGTGAGGCCCTGGACCAGGGAGCAGCATCACCTGGGAGGTTAGAAAGGCAGCCCCATGGACCCAGCCCAGACTAACTGAATCAGCCTGCATTTTCATGAAACCTGCAGGTGCCACCCAGCCACCACCAAGGCTTACCTGACATAACGCAGGTGCCAGCCCCTCACAGGCCAGGAAGAGCCTCTGCTGCCTACCCTCACTCTGTGGAGGGCAGCAGGCACCAGGCACACGAGGTGAGCCGGGATGGAGGAACTGGGGGAAGCCCAGGTTGTCCCTGGAGCCAGAAAGTGTCTTGGAGACACTGCCATTGAATTGTTCAGAAACAATTTTTCCGACACCCACAGCTGTAGCTAAACCACTTTAGAGAGATATTGTATCCCCCTGGGGCTTAGGTTAATGAGGCACCATCAGGAAGGGAGAGAGGAAGTAAAAAGGCATTCAGCCTTCTAAGACTCTCAGGAGGTCTTTTGGAAAATCTGATAACGGCCGGGCACAGTGGCTCATGCCTGTAATCCCAGCATTTTGGGAGGCTGAGTCTGGTGGGTCACGAGGTCAGGAGCTCGAGACCAGCCTAACATGGCGAAACCCCGTCTCTACTAAAAATACAAAGATTAGCCAGGTGTGGTGGCAGGCGCCTGTAGTCTCAGCTACTCAGGAGGCTGAGGCAGGAGAATCGCTTGAACCTAGGAGGCAGAGGTTGCAGTGAGCCGAGATTGCACCACTGCACTCCAGCCTAGGTGACAGAGCGAGACCCTGTCTCAAAACAAAAACAAAAACCCTGATAAATTGTGACATCCCTTTTCCAGGAAAACTACATACGCACTTTGCATATACTTTTGGGGAATTCACACATTTCCTGGGCTTGAGTGCATGGGCTCAGGTTAAGAAATTTTTGAGATAGTCTCACTCCGTCTTGGCTCACTGCAACCTCTACTTCCTAGGTTCAAGCGATTCTCTTGCCTCAGCCTCCGGAGCAGCTGGGACTATAGGCGTGTGCCACCATGCCCAGCTAACTTTTCGTATTTTAGAAGAGACTGGGTTTCATCATGTTGCCCAGGCTGGTCTCGAACTCCTGAGCTCTACCCAACTCGGTCTCCCAAACTTCTAGGATTACAGGCATGAGCCACCACACCCGGCCTAAGAATTTCTACTGTACAGACAGGCACGGGGAAATAGAGGTGCCAGAAAAAGCCAAAAAAGATTAAAGATATATATATGTATAGATATATAGATGATATAGATACAAACAAAATATATCTAAAATAGAAAAGAGTGCCTAAGTTTCAACACAAAGGAAAAGTAGATGCTTATAAATTATTCAGATCTAGGCAACTTAATTATACAGAAGCAACAAAAAGATCAAAAATATTCCATCATGGCACTCGGCTTTGTCATCAGATCAATTCTGACATTTCCTCACTTAAAATATCGCCTTTCTAGTCCCTTGAAACCACCGTCTGCTTCAGCCAACGCTGGTTCCTCGCCCTAGCATGTGGGAGGCCTAGGATTGGGTCACAGTTGTGTGTCATCAGGACCTCGCCTGGACCACGGACCCTGTCAGAGGACAGGGAATGTTTGCTTCACGTTTTTCACTAAGAGTGAACGATGGCCAATTCCTTATGACTGAGAAATGGAAGGTTTTGGCTTGATCACCAAAAGCCTTGCTGAAATTTCAGCACTGGGACGTTTGTTAGTACAGTGGTTGGAGGGTTCCCAGAACCATGTGGAAGGGAATCGCACATGTTCGACAATACTTGTTGAGGACATACCTTGTGCAGACGCCAGGGCCAGAACAGACAGCTCCACGCTCCAGGCGATCTGTTATCTGGGGCTCCTCGGGTCTCCTTTTCACCTCCCAGATAAATGGGCTTATCAGCCCAACACCTGCCACCTGTGTGCTCTATTTTAGGGCTCACAGAGGGCCAGAGGGCCCCCTAGGCCCTGAGGATACAAAGGGCATCCCACCAGGCCATCAAGGTACATACGCCCCTTTTTCATGTGCCTGGGACACCTGAGGCTTTCAACTGCCTCCCTTCCCTCAGAAGACAAAGATTTTAAAAGTACCCGTTAAAATCTAATTTCCATTCTACCTGCCAGTTAGTTTTGGATTCAGCCCCCATGTGATTTTCCTTTATTGGCTAATTTCTTTTCATAAGCCTCTGCCACTTCAGCACAGTAATTCCAATAACCCAATAAACACCCACCCCCTGCCCCAACAAAAAAAGGGATGGGGACAGTGGAGCCAGTATTATCATCTGCTATGCAAAAGCCATGCTTGCTAGTGCACGTTTTCTGAAAATGTTCTTCAAGTCTTTCTTTTAATTGGGGAGCCACCAGGTGATTTGCACTTAGAGCGCCCCAGCACTTCAGGTGCAAGGCCTCAGGGTTCCAGTCCTGACGCCTGGAGGGAAAATTAGACCTTTTCTACTCACCTGCCCAAACCTTGACATTTAAAGCATCTCCCCGGTATTTTTCAGCTTCCTATTTGCCTATACACCTGCATGGTAGGCTGTGGACGTTCTTAGTATAGGCCCCTATATACCCTACCGCATCCCTGGTACCAGCAGGCAGGGACACACATAGCAGAATGTTCTGTGCGCAAAATACCTCCAATCAACCTAATGCCCATCTTCCAGCAACAGTTTAAATCAATTGTGGCACAGCCACTCAATGGAAGAGCATGTAGCTACTAGAGACTAAGGTAACCCACCTATGCAGCATAATCCCATTAATTATAGTATATACTTTAGTATATATGATTTGCTATATTGTGTTAATATTACACAACACATGCATGAATAATAGAAATTGTTATATTTCTCAAACAATGCTATTAGTTGTGGTGACTAAACTGTATTACCTACCAAGAGCCATTCAATGAACACATCATACATTAATTCATGAAAACTCAAAGTGCAGAGAACAGTAAATCAGTCCGTTTGTGTGGAAATCAAAGGGCATGTCTGAATTTATAAATATGAACGTGCACATTAAACTGTCAGATGCCTTGGGGCTGATTTAGCCGCCGAGTCAGCAGGTCTGGGCGGGAGAGAAGTTGCATTTCTAACAAAATCCCAGGTGCTGCTGCTCGTCTTGGGTCCGGGGACACATCCAGGCTAATCAGGTAAATTGGGGGAAGAAGAAACTTTCGGTTGTTTGTTTATTTTTTTCTTTTCTTTGAGGCAAGGTCTCCCTCTGTCGCCCAGGCTAGTGTACAGTGGCGCGATCTCGGCTCCCTGCAGCCCCGAACTCCTGGGCTCAAGCGATTCTTCCGCCCCGGCCTCCCAAAGGCGGAAATTCCAGGAGCTTTTATTTTCTAAATCTCACGCCTCCATCCAGCAACCCTGGCTGGGCGTGGGATCCCTGCAAGGCGGCGGTGGACGGCCCGGAGTCGGGCTGATAAGGAAAACTGCCACCATTCCTTGGCTTCCTGGGTGCCTCGCTCTAGAGGGGAAACTGAAGCTCCGAGTCGAGCCTGCCCGAGACGCCACATCCCTGGCGGGGCTGGGATTCGCACCCGGCTTCTGAGACGCCGGCCGGCGCCCCGCCCGTGGAACCCTCAGGACACGGATCCAGCCGCGCCCCGGCTCCAGAAGTCCCCCAGCCCGCTGCGGTCGACGGAGGACCCCGCGGGCCGCGCCCCCGAGCCCCCGAACCCGCCGGCGCGCGCCCGTTGAAGCTCCGCCCCGCCGGCCGCAACGGGGAAGGGGGCGGTGCGCGCTCGTGCCCGCCGGGCGAGCGCACGGGAGCAGCGCCAGGATAGAGGTTCGCGAAGCCGCCATCGTAACGCAGGCGCGGTGGCCAAGTGGTAAGGCGTCGGTCTCGTAAACCGAAGATCACGGGTTCGAACCCCGTCCGTGCCTGGTGTCCAGCCTTACCCTATAGGGTGGAGACTTTTTAGGAGTGGTCGATTCCTGCCGCATTCTGCGAGTAGATCCTTCCCCTTGGACTGCAGACCCGACCAACTGTTTTCCTTCAAGGGTTTGGGTTCAAGCTCCCCTGCTTCCCTCGCAGAACGTAGAAGTCTGGGTGGTCCAGCCTCGGCGCGTCTGGGCCGCAAATCTGGCCGGCCCCGGCGATCGGCTCCGTACACACAGCTACCCCTGGGACGCTTCATCCCCTGGGAGAAGGTGGAGGGCTCCGGGGGTGGGGCGGGACTCGCAAACTCAAAGGGTCGGCTGCAGATCATGGCCTCAGGGAAGCTCCAACACCCTTGGGGCAAGGAGACCTCCAGCTTCTGGCGTTTGGCTTAAGGGCCCCTCCACATTCTTCTGCACAGGAAAATCCAATTTTATCCGCTCTAACAAAAGCCCTGCCGTTGCCTGATACAGAGCCCACACCCAGAGTCAGCTGGTGTCTGTCTGGCTTGCTATTTTTGAAAGGAAATCCACTGTAGGCACTGCATTCGAAAAAGAAGCAACCCTGCCCAGGCTTGGAGCAATTCTGACACGCAAATCTGAAACCTCCCGCTCTGAGCCCCCGCTTGCCCCTCTGTAAAATGGGCGCTTGTGAGCAGCTGCCGGGAAAGGCTGCTGCTTCGGAGGCGGCCTCGGTAAACGGAGCTCCCGTCAGATCACACAGGTTTTCTTTGCATCACGAAGGATGCACCAAGGGCCTGCTGGAAAGCCTTTGAAGACGTTATGCAATGACCCCAATCCAGGACCGCCGCATCGTGCACTGTGAAAAACCCAGCTTGAGTGAATTTGGGGAAGCCTTTATCAGTCTGAGATTCCTAACTGGAGGAGGCGTTCGTGGAGCGCCTGGTGTGTGCCTGGTGGAACTGGATTCTGGGCTTCCCTCGGTGAACTGGCCAGGCCAGAACGGGCTTTCGGGAGGTAACAGGGAGAGAGGGAGGGAGCAGGAGCTCCCGGGGGTAAGTGTCCCCCTTCTACAGCAGGGGTTCCACACTTGTGAGCGTGCATCAGCCTCCCCTAGAGGGCTTGTTAAACACGGATTCCACATTCAGCAGCTCGGAGCTGGGCCCAGGTCATTTGCATTTCTAACGAGCTCCCTGGAGATGCTGGTGTTGGACCGCACCTTGAGGACCACCGTTCAAACGAGAGCAATATTCTTTTTTTCTTTTTTGTTTTTTTTGAGACAGAGTCTGACTTTCTTGCCCAGGCTGGAGTGCAGTGGCAGGATCTTGGCTGACTCCGAGATCTCCGCCTCCCGGGTTCAAGCGATTCTCCTGTCTTAGCTTTCTGAGTAGCTGGGATTACAGGCGTGCGCCACCACACCCGGCTAATTTTTGTATTTTTAGCAGAGACCGGGCTTCATCATATTGTCCAGGCTGGTCTCAAACTCCTGACCTCAAGTGATCCACCCACCTCGGCTTCGCGAAGTGGTGGGATTACAAGCGTGAGCCCCCACACTCGGCCATGACAGCCATATTCTAAACCCAGGAAGAAGCCCGTGTGTAGACATGTATATAAATAGGTAAGTTAATGATATAAAAATAGCAAATACCAGTGCTTCTTACACTTCAACTTGGGGAATCTTGCTAAGAAGCAGGTTGTGACTCAGTAGGTCTGGAGTGGGGTCTGAGACGCCGCATTTCTACGAAGTGTCTTGGGGTGGTGCTGGTGCTGCTGCTGGTCCCCACGAGCAGTACACAAGGGGTGGAAGGGTACACACCAAAATAGCGTCATCCCCTTGGAGGGAGGTAGACTAGCAAAGCTGTAGAAAGGGTTCCTTCACTTCTTACCAGGTAAACGTGTGCTGTACATTGTTTGGGTTTTCTTCAAGATCATTTGTATTACCTGTGCAATTTTTTTTCCAGAGTCATTCTGTCCCTCAAAGCCCCCACCCTAACACAACAATAACCTTTTGGGACACAGGCAAATTAGAACAATTCAGAATTAAAGCGAATAAATGTCGAATGTTCTCTGGTTTTCACTGGAGCATCTATGCATTTCTTTTTATGTTACTTCTTTTTTGGAGACAGGGTCTCGTGCTATTGCCCAGGCTGGAGTGCAATGGTGCTATCATTGAGGTTCCCTGCAGCCTCAAACTCCTGGGCTCAAGCAATCCTCCCAACTCAGCCTTTCAAGTAGCTAGGACTACAGGCGCTAGCACCACACCTGGCTTTTTTTTTTTTTTTTCTTTTTCCTGTCGAGATGGGGTCTCGTTATGTTGCTCAGGCTGGTCTCAAACTCCTGGGCTCAAACGATCCTCCCACCTCAGCCTCCTGCCTCAGCCTCCCAAAGTGCTGGGATGACAGGCATGAGCCAATGTGCCTGGCCCATTCATTTCTTTTTAAAGAGGTGCCACAAAAGATCATGTATGGGCCAGGCACGTGGCTCATGCTGGTAATCCCAGCACCTTGGGAGGCTGAGGCGGGTGGATCACTTGAGGTCAGGAGTTCAAGACCAGCCTGGCCAACATGGTGAAATCCCATCTCTACCAAAAATACAAAAATTAGCCGGGCATGGTGGTGCGTGCCTGTAGTCCTGGCTACTCAGGAGGCTTAGGCAGGAGAATCGCTTGAGCCCAAGGAGGCAGAGGTTGCAGTGAGCCAAGATTGCACCACTGCACTCCAGCCTGGGTGACAGGAGTGAAACTCCATCTCAAAAACAAACAACAACAACAACAAAAACAAACACTGCTCCTGGGCAGGTAGGCCAATATCTGTGAAGAGCATGGAATTGTCCACCCAGATGTCCTGTCCTTGTCCTTCTGTCCCCATCCACAGAGTAGACTAGCAGTCCTTCTCTGTGACATCACCCGGGGAGAGAGCCCATTCTCATCCATCCCCACCACTGCCTGTCTGCATCAGGTGGAGGATGTATTAGAAAAACACAATTTACATTGTAAATACCATTGTAAATACAAACACAAATACCATTGTAAATGGTATTTACAATGTACTGTAGATACCATTTATGCAAAAAAATTTACACAAAATGACTAAGGATATATATATGTGTGTATGAAGAAGCGATTACTGTTTTTTGTTTTTTTTTTCAAGCCTGAAAGATGACACGTAGGTCTCAAAACTGTAACTTCTGCTTGAAATCTGGGGGTGCCTGAGCTGCAAAAGCAGTTTGGCACACGCTGCAGTATGGGAAACTAGTGAGCTAAATCCTCGATACAGGTTCTGTTTAGACTGAAACAGGCGAAGTTGATCATGCGTCTGAATAAACAAGACATGTTGTGTTCATTTAAACCACTTGTGTTCATGAATCTATAAAGCCATGTTTGGACTTCTATAACTTCTGTATGAATTTCATGTCTGAAAGTCACCTTGAAGTCAGCTCTCTTTGTTCTTTGCAGAATCAGTCCCTCGTCTCTGTTGGACGTGTAGAGGGAAGATAAGAAGGGCTCTGATGCTGGGGTTGGGGAGGAGAGGCAGGTGAGACAGAGCCTGGAGAGATGCTTAGGGACCCCAGCATGCAAAAATGACCATGCGGGAGGGAGGAGGTAGATTTGCATAAGGAGCCCGTGGCTTTCTGGGAAAGAAGGAATTAAACTCCTCTAACCCACCTATCTGTTATTTACAGTTAGTGGCAGAATAGGGTTTAACAGAACTTTTCATTTATTTATTTTGTAGAGATCGGGTCTTGCTCTGTTGCCCAGACTGGAGTGCAGTAGCACAGTCATAACTCACTGCAGCCTCAAACTCCTGGGTTCAAACAATCCTCCTGCCTCAGCTTTCCAAGTAGCTGTGACTACAGGTGTGCACCACCACGCCTAGCCTAACACGACTTCTGAAGCAAGAGAGAAAGGCAAGGTTCCTGTGAGGATCCTAGCTTTAGCAAGGACGGGCAGTTTGTCAACGGAGGCTGTGCAGGAGCAAGTTTAACAATACACCTTGTGGAGGCATGAAGCAAGAGCAGTGCTAGACTCCGCTCTGCCCCTACATCTCTTGGGAACTGGTGGAAGCCTTGAACTGGCCACGTGAACGGCTCCGTGCCTCAGTTTCTCCTGTTACAAATTCGGAATGACACACATTAACTCGCTTCCTCTGTCATGGAGTTCTTCTGACAACAACATTTTAAACATCCACCACCCAGGACGGTTCAGTAAATGCTGACCCATCAATGTCGTGATATGGTAGGAAGCCATTTATTTATTTATTTATTTATTTTTTTTTTTTTTTTTTGAGACGGAGTCTCGCTCTTTCACCCAGGCTGGAGTGCAGTGGCCGGATCTCAGCTCACTGCAAGCTCCGCCTCCCGGGTTCACGCCATTCTCCTGCCTCAGCCTCCCGAGTAGCTGGGACTACAGGCGCCTGCCACCTCGCCCGGCTAGTTTTTTTTTTTTGTTTGTATTTTTTAGTAGAGACGGGGTTTCACCATGTTAGCCAGGATGGTCTCGATCTCCTGACCTCGTGATCCGCCCGTCTCGGCCTCCCAAAGTGCAGGGATTACAGGCTTGAGCCACCGCGCCCGGTCCGTAGGAAGCCATTTAAAGGAATGATTGATGGGTTGATCTGACATGATAATGAATATAGTTAAGTGAGAGAAGTTGATAGTCTGGTTTTTCTGTTTGTTTGTTTGTTTTGTTTTAAAGATGTCTGAAGGTGTAATTGATATACCAGAAAGCTGCACATATTTAATGTGTATAATTTGATGCATTGGACATATGCATGCACCTGCTGATGGTCTCACCACAATCAAGAATCAAGTATTACCTTGTAATCCCAGCACTTAGGGAGGCCGAGGCAGACTGATCACTTGAGGCCAGGAGTTCAAGACCAGACTGGCTGAAATGGTGAAAACCCATCTCTACTAAAAATACAAATATCACCCGGGTATGGTGCGCCCATAGTCCCAGCTACTCAGGAGGCTGAGGCGTGAGAATCATTTGAACCCAGGAGGCGGAGGTTGCAGTGAACTGAGAGGACGCCACTGCACTCCAACGTGGGCAACAGAGCAAGACTGTCTCAAAAAAATAATAATAATAAATTCAAGGTAATAAACATATCTATCATCTCCAAAACTTCCCATGTGTCCTTTTGTATGTGGAGTAAGAATATTTAACGTGGGATCTACCCTCTTAACCAGTGTTTATGTGCACTGTATCCTATTGTTAGCTATATACAGCAGATCTCTCAAACTTACTCATCTTGTATCACTGATTTTTGATATCTTGTTTTTGTAAAAATAAATATACATTTATCATTACATATGTGTGTATATGTGTGTTGGTTTTGGTTTCTTGGAGTGTAGAGAAAGTCCATAGCCCTGTGAAGGCTTCGCCACGCCTCATGCTGTCGATCATATCTGCAGGTGGGGTGAGAAGTGGGGAGGAAATTGCAGAGAAAATTCCAAGTTTTCTCCTAGTATTATGGCCTTGGCAAACAGATGCTATATGGCTTTTGGATTCACTATTTTTGCAGCAAAACGTACAAAGTTAACAACAGAAAAAAGAGAAAATATAAAGAGTAATCAGATCTCTGGGCTCTGGGGAGCAGAGGCGTTAACAGGGAGTGGCCACTTGCACGGGGATGATGCTAAGTTCCCAGTGCGAAAGCCCTGCTGTCCTGTCACCGCTCTGACCCGCTCCAAGGGGAGGCCTCCCGTCCCCCTGCCCTGTCAGACTTCCCATCTGGGCTGACATCATGCGCTTAGGAAACCTACATTCAAGAATTAAAAATGGAACTCTTAATAAGGGAGCGGGTGGTTTGTAGACGTACATGGGCTGAGAACCACATTTCAAAACCAGAAGTGTATTTCAGGCGTGAGTAGCACTTAAAAGAAAATATTGTGGCAGGCCCCTGGAAGCAGCAGACGTTGTTTATATCACATCAACTTGAGTTTTGCTGAGCAAATCACCAGGCTGGCGCACAATGAACGTTTCCCACCATTCTGGGTTTTTTTTTTTTTTTTTTTTTTGCTTCCACCCTGCCCTTCTAATTCAGGTGAGCAAGCTGACTTTTACTAGCTGTGGGTAAAAAAGAACCCCCAAACTTAGGCCTTGCTAAATGCAAAACCTGTAACAATTCTTGAAACACGCAAATAACAAGCCCCTCATCTTCCTTTAAGAAGGATGGTAAATAGACTCTAGGATACCCCCAAGTTATCCCTGTCTTCTGAGAATCATGCCCGTCCCCCACTCCTTGGACAGTGATATGAGCAAGAAATAAATATGTATTGTGCTAAGCCACTGAAAGATTGGGGTTGTCTGTAACAGCAGCTAGCATACCCTAACAACAAATATACCACTATTCTGCCCCAAGTGACTGTGGCCCTGTGGGAACACAGGCTCTCTGCTGCCAAATCTTTGGATCATCCACTTTTTTTAGAAGCGGCCAGAAATCTGGATTTTTAAAATATGAAATTTCCTGATTTAAAAATGTTGGCCACTAAGTCAAATTTATTATTATTTTTAAATGCTCCACAGGCCAAATGAAACACATATGTGGGCTCAACTTGGCCTGTAGGCTGCCAAGTGCAACCTCTGGTCAAAAAAACTTTAAATGCAGCAGCATTTATTTTTAAGTTGGTATTGGTCTGAGAGTTGGTGCCACAACCCTAATCATGTGGGTTCCAGAGAAAAGTTCTATGCTGATAGGGAAGTTGATCAATTCTTTCATTTCCACTTGGGTTAGAATTATGTTAGTGTTTTTTGTGTTTTTTTTTAGACAGAGTTTCCCTCTGTCACCCAGGCTGCAGTGCAGTGGTATGATCATAGCTCACTGCAGCCTCGAACTCCTAGGCTCAAGCAATCCTCCTGCCTCAGCCTCTCAAGCAGCTGAGACTACAGGCTCATGCCACCAGGCCCAGCTACTTTAAAAAAATTTTTTTAGTAGAGACTAGGTCTTACTGTGTTGCCCAGGCTGGTCTTGAACTCCTGAGCTCAAGCAATCCTCCTGCCTCAGCTTCCCAAAGTGCTGGGATTACAGGCCTGAGCTACTGTGCCTGGTCTTCCTCTAGTTTCTTGACACACTTTGGCCACTCTGCCAAAACTCTGAGGCTAACTTTTCCTCCCTGGGTGACCAGGTCCAGCCAGGCCAGGCTGGCCCAGGCTGGCCCACCCAGCTAGACCAGTGCCTCCTCCACTTTGATTTCAGTGGACTGAGTGGCAAAGATGAAGCTGAAACCAGAGACAACCGACTATGTCTTAAAGGAGAGAAGAGAGCACTCCTGGCACTTCTAAATCTACTCATAGCATATGCAGGCACAACCGTTTATCGCCACATTTCATAGCAAATGATAATTGCTACAATTTATTGAGCACTTAGTACATGCCAGACCATACATACAGTCATGGGTACCATTCAACTTAACCCTTTCACATCCCCGTCGTTGCTACCAAGGGATCTGAAACTCGAAAGGGCTAAGAATTGATCCCAGGTCACAGCTGCATTTCTGGTATCTCTTTTCATGGTGAAGCCAGGCTCTGAACCAGCCTCTGGAGTGACTGTGGCATCACCGCCTTAGCCGGCGAGGATCTTCTTCCCAGCCCACCAGGAACCATGGACCCTTTGGTAGATCTGGGGCAGTTTGTCTTTCTGTCCACCCAGCGCCTGGAGCTCTTGGCCTCCCAGGACCCCTGCCATCACCACAGGGGGAAGGCACTGCAATCCCAACCCCATTCCCTCCCTCCCTTCTTTTTTTTTTTTTTTTTTTTTTTTTTGTGAGACAGAGTCTTGCCCTCTCACCCAGGCTGGAGTGCAGTGGCAAAATCTCGGCTCACTGCAACCTCCACCTCCTGGGTTCAAGCGATTCTCCTGCCACAGCCTCCCAAGTAGCTGGGATTACAGGCACCTGCCACCATGCATGGCTAACTTTTTGGTATTTTTTAGTAGAGACAGGGTTTCACCATGTTGCCAGGCTGGTTTCGAACTCCTGACCTCAAGTGATCCACCCACCTCAGCCTCCCAAACTGTTAGGATTACAAGTGTGAGCCACTGCACCAGGCTTCTTCTTCTTTTTTTTTTTTTTTTTTTTTTTTTGAGGTGGAGGCTGGAGTGCAGTGGCATGATCTTGGCTCACTGCAGCCTCTGCCTCCCAGGTTCAAGCGATTCTCCTGCCTCAGCCTCCCAAAGAGCTGGGACTGCAGGTGTACACTACCACGCCCAGCTAATTTTTATGTTTTTAGTAGAGATGGGGTTTCACCATGTTGGCCAGGCTGGTCTCCAACTCCTGGCCTCAGATGATCCACCCGCCTTGGCCTCCCAAAGTGCTGGGATTACAGGCGTGAGCCACTGTGCCTGGCCTGTCATTCATTTTCTAACACACCTTCATTGTGCCCCACCATGTGCTAGACCCGGCATGGTGCCAGGGCTGCTGGTCACGAGAGATGGGTTGCCTCCCCCAGGGGATTCACATACAAATGGCAGGGGACTAATGAATGTGATCATAAGAAAAGGACTGACACAGGCCGGGAGCAGTGGCTTGAGCCTGTAATCCCAGCACTTCAGGAGGCCAAGGCAGGAGGATCACTTGAGCCCAGGCATTCAAGACCAGCCTGGGCAACAGAGTGAGACCTCATCACTACTAAAAATGAAAAAATTAGCTGGTGGTGGCCAACGTGTCTGGAGTCCCAGCTGCTAGGGAGGCTGAGGTGGGAGGATCACCTGAGCCTGGGAGGTCGAAACTGCAGTGAGGTGAGATGGCACAACCACACTCCAGCCTGGGCGATGGGAGTGAGACCCTGTCTCAAAAAAAGAAAAGAAAAAAGAAAAGGACAGACGCACATGGGCCTGAGCAGAGCTAGCACTCACCTAACCAAAGCTCCTGATGCGGCTTGGAAGGCGTGGAGGAGATGCCCGGGGGGTGGGGACGGGGGCTAGCAGAAGATGCTCCAGACACAGAGACCTTAGCAATGACATAGAGGCATCTGTTCAAAAGTGGGGGTACCCGGGCCGGGTGAGATGGCTCACGCCTGTAATCTCAGCACTTTCGGAGGCCAAGGCAGGTGGATTACCTGAGGTCAGGAGTTCGAGACCAGCCTGGCCAAGATGGTGAAACCCTGCCTCTACTAAAAATAGGAAAATGAGCCAGGCATGGTGGCACACACCTATAATCTCAGTTACTTGGGAAGCTGAGGCAGGATAATTGCTTGAGCCCAGGAGAGGGAGGTTGCAGTGAGCCGAGATCGTGCCACTGCACTCCAGCCTGGCCGACAGAGCGAGATTCTGTCTCAAAAAAATAAATAAATAAAAATAAAAATTAACGTGGGGGTACCCAAAGGGGGACCTTGTACAAGTCACTTCCTGTCTTTGTCTTCTCTGCCTTTGGAAGTTATTAGGATGCCCCAGGGAGCTGTCAACACCACCCATGGGGCTGAGCATGAGGGGGCTGGCAGTTCGCACTCAGTTTCCCAGCATCCTTCTAGCAGTTTCTGGATTGAGGAGCCCGAGCAAGTAACTGCACTGCTGTGGCCTCAGTTTCCTCATCTGTCAAATGGTAATAAATGACAGTTCCTGCTTTGCAGGGTTGCTTTAATGGTGAAGTGGTCTCAGGTGTAGAAAATGCCGAGCACACAGTCAGGACATGATAAAAGCTTGGCACTATCACAGGCTCTGCCCCGAAGGCCAACCGCACAGAGCAGAAGCGTCTACAGCTCTGACTTGCCCTGTGTTTTTCATTCCACACAGCAAAGTTAAGGTGAGGTCCACAAGGACCTGGAATTTTATTTTACTCTATTATTATCGTTATTATTATTTTCTTTTCCAGACGGAGTCTCGCTCTGTTACCCAGACTGGAGTGCAGTGGCGCGATCTTGGCTCACTGCAAACTCTGCCTCCTGGGTTCACGCCATTCTCCTGCCTCAGCCTCCCGAGTAACTGGGACTACAGGCGCCTACCACTACGCCCAGCTAATTTTTTTGTATTTTTAGTAGAGACGGGGTTTCACCGTGTTAACCAGGATGGTCTCGATCTCCTGACCTCAAGATCCACCTGTCTTGGCCTCCCAGAGTGCTGGGATTACAGGCTTGAGCCACCGTGCCTGATCATTATTTTCTTTCTTATTTTAAGAAACTGGTGACTCTGTATATTTGATTTTTTTTTTTTTTTTTTTTTTTTTTTTGTGAGATAGGGTATCACTCTGTCGCCCAGGCTGGAGTGCAGTGGCACTATCACACCTCACTGCCGGCTCAACCTCCAGGGCTCAAGTGATCCTCGTGCCTCGGTCTCCTGAGAAGCTGGGAATACAGGCATGTGCCACCAAACCCGGCTGGTTTTTTCATTTTTATTTTTGTAAAGACAGGATCTCACTATGTTGCCCAGGCTGGTCTTGAACTCCTGGGCTCAAGCAATCCGCCTGCCTCAAGCCTCTCAAAGTGCTGGGATTACAGGTGTGAGCCACTGTGCCCAGCCTGGAATGTTTTTTTTTAGACTGAGTCTCTATCTATTGCCCAGGCTAAAGTGCAGTGGTATCATCTTGGCTCACTGCAACCTCTGCCTCCCAGGTCTAGCGATTCTCTTGCCTCATCCTCTGAGTAGCTGGGATTACAGGCACCCGCCAACACTTCCAGCTAATTTTTGTATTTTTAGTAGAGACAGGGTTTCACCATGTTGTCCAGGCAGGTCTCAAACTTCTGATCTCAAGTGACAAGTGATCCACCTGCCTCAGCCTCCCAAAGTCCTGGGATTACAGGCATGAGCCACCGTGCCTGCGGCCTGGAATTTCTTTTTTTTTCTTTCTTTTTTTGAGACAGAGTCTTACTCTGTCACCCAGGCTGGAGTGCAGTAGCACGATCTCGGCTCACTGCAACCTCCGCCTCCCGGGTTCAAGCGATTCTCCTGTCTCAGCCTCCTGAGTAGCTGGGATTACAGGCGCCCACCACCATGCCCAGCTCATTTTTGTATTTTAGTAGAGACAGGGTTTCACCATATTCGTCAGGCTGGTCTCAAACTCCCAACCTCATGATCCGCCTGCCTCGGCCTCCCAAAGTGGGGATTACAGGCATGAGCCACCGTGCCTGGCCTCTGGAATATTTTTATAAGGCCCTGGATGACTTTAAGGAAGGGTAGGCAGCTCTTGCCATCTGACATCTCAGCTCCGAGGGCCTGGGCCACAGAAAGTTGGTTTTACTTTACCGTCCTTGACCCCAATTTCTGCTGTTACTGGCAGAGGGGCAAATACCATCAAGGCCGGTGGGCAAGGGCACAATGAAAGGCCTCCCGGTCCCCCCTGTCAAGGGTCCAAGGCTGAGGTGGGTGAAGACACTTCTGGTTTCTAGGTAGCTTTGGATCTATCTTGTAAGAGCCACTTGACCTAAAATCTTGTATTCAGAAAGATTTTTAGACTAGATTCCTTTTTTTAGAGACAAGATATTGCTCTGTCACCCAGGCTGGAGTGCAGTGGCACGATCACAGCTCACTGCAGTCTCAAACTCCTGGGTTCAAGTGATCCTCCAGCCTCAGCCTCACAAGTAGCTGGGACTACAGGTGCCCACCAGCCACTGGGCTTGCTTGCTTTCCTCTTCTCTTTTCTTTTTTTATTTTCTTTTATTTTCTTTCTCTACCTTTCTTTCCTTCCTTCCTTCCTCTTTCTTTCTCCTTCCTTCCTTTCCTTCCTTCTTTCTTTCCTTCTTTTTCTTCTTTCTTTTCCTTCCTTCCCTCCCTCCCTCCCCTCCTCTTTCTTTCTCTCTCTCTCTCTCTCTGTCTCTCTTTCTCTCTTTCTTTCTACATAAGGGTCTCACCATGTTTCCCAGGATGATCTTGAGCTCTTGGCTTCAAGTGGTCCTCCTTCCACCAATGCCTGAAGTTCCATCGTCATGGGCGTAAGCCACTGCATCAGGCCTAGATTCGTTTCTTAATGTTCTCTCCGGAAGATATCACAGGGTGGGCACAGCCTTCTTCTGATGTGGTTGAACGAGAAAGCCATCACAACACTTCAAACTGTGTCCCAAACTGGGCGCAGTGGCTCACGCCTGTAATCCCAGCAGTAAGAGAGGCCGAGGTGGGCAGACCACTTGAGGTCAGGAGTTTAAGACCAGCCTCACCAACATGGCGAAACCCCATCTCTACTAAAAATACCAAAATAAATTAGCTGGGCGTGGCGCACGCCTCTAATCCCAGCTGCTTGGGAGGCTGAGGCAGGAGAATTGCTTGAACCCAGGAGGCGGAGGTTGCAGTGAGCTGAGATCGTGCCACTGCACTCCAGCCTGGGCAACAAGAGTGAAACTCAAAATAAATAAATAAATAACCACCAAAAAACCAAACTGTCCCAAGGATGCCTCTGGAAGCACCTATATTCCACCATTGTCCCATGGCTAGCATCACCATATGGCAATGGACTCGTGTGTCTGTTTTTTATAAGCCTACATTTGTTCAATCCAAGTGTTTAAAACCTGTCATACAATACTTTCTGTCTGTTCACTTGGGAAGTTCCTCATTGCGAGTATTTTGGGAGGCTTGGGAGGTGGCGGTAACTGGGTGCTGGTACCCTCCTGTCCTCCTTCCCCAGGCCTCAAGGAAAGCGCCCATAGGTGAGAAGGGCAAGGCCTGCGCCCACTCTCTCTGTGTGGGCCTGGGAGCCCGGAGTCCAGGCCTTTCCCAGAGGCTCAGCACAGCTGCGGCCCTCCAGGGCTCCTTCTGCCTGGTGTGGCTGCTCCCTAGTTCTGGCTGGGGCTTTGGCATCACCCTGTGGCCAGAAACCTGGGTGCGGGTGGGGCTTCTTCCTGGGAGAAGGCCAGGGTGGGCCTCTGGGGCTTCCGGCCCAAGAGCGAGCTGTTTTCCGGAGTCTGGCAGTGCTTCCACTGCTAAACTGGATTTCAGGCCGCCACTCGCTTGAGTCACGGGGAAGCTAAGCCAGGCCTGGCAACGGCAGGCCTCAGAAGGATCCAGGGGGCATCTCCGATGGGGATTTCAATTGCAAGATAAAGGCAGGGCCCTGGCTGCCTTTGATGGCCTGGTTTTTCCTTCTGTACTGATCCAGGTGTCCCAGAGCCCAGGCAGGGCCTGAACTGGAGAGATGAGGTGAGCTTCCAGAATCTTGTGACTCAGGGCACAGAGGTGGGTGGGAGCAGCACCTGGAGGCCCCTGAGCCAGCACTGCTGCAGCTATTTCAGTTCTCCAGAGGGGCCGGCTGGGCCGTTACACACGTCGTGCCTGCTGCGCCGATTCCACCCCTCCACTAGCCCAGTGTATTCCTTTTTTTGAGACAGAGTCTCGCTCTGTCACCCAGGCTGGAGTGCAATGGTGCGATCTCAGCTCACTGCAACCTCCGCCTCCTGGGTTCAAGCAATTCTCCTGCCTCAGCCTCCCAAGCAGCTGGGATTAGAGGCATGCGCCACGCCCAGCTAATTTATTTTGGTATTTTTAGTAGAGATGGGGTTTCGCCATGTTGGTGAGGCTGGTCTTAAACTCCTGACCTCAAGTGGTCTGCCCACCTCGGCCTCTCTTACTGCTGGGATTACAGG
The DNA here is from genome assembly GCF_047675955.1 of Chlorocebus sabaeus. Taxonomy (NCBI): domain Eukaryota; kingdom Metazoa; phylum Chordata; class Mammalia; order Primates; family Cercopithecidae; genus Chlorocebus; species Chlorocebus sabaeus. Next base: position 13,874,009 of record NC_132908.1, read on the forward strand.
CGTGAGCCACTGCGCCTCAGCTCACTACCTTCCAGATTCAAGCGATTCTCCCACCTCAGCTTCCCGTGTAGCTGGGACTACAGACACGCGCCACCATGCCCGGCTAATTTTTGTAGTTTTAGTAGAGACGGGGTTTCACCATGTTGGCCAGGCTGGTCTCGAACTCCTGACCTCAAGTGATCCTTGGCCTCACAAAGTGCTGGGATCACAGGTGTGAGCCACTGCACCCAGCCCCAGTGTTTTCCTTTTTCACAGTTTCAGCTCAGACATCCCCTCCTCCAGGTGACAGCACCAAGCTCACCAATCACTGTTGCCATGTACTCCTACAGGAAGTCTGTCTCAGGCAATCCCCCTAAAAGTCCTACAAGGCAGGCGTTGTGACTCCTACTTTACCAAGGAGGAAATAGAGGCCCAGAGAAGTGAAGCAGTGCCCGGGGTCCCCCAAGCTGGCGACACGCAGCAGGGGGAGACACAGCCTCTCTCTTTCAACACAGCTTGAAAGAAGAGCCGGCGAGGATGCTGCAGGCTGGATGGAGACAACTCCTGCAGGAAGGGCCACGGTAGGACACCCCCAGCCCAGCCTCGCTCTGTCTCGGTGCCCTGGACCATAAGGGCAGCGAAGTGCTCACCTGTTGACTCAAGTCTCTCCCTGAGACGTCTAGTTCCTCAAGGGCAGAGACCTGTGCTGTTTATCACCTTAGCTCTAGGGGCTCTAGCAGCAGCTCTGTGCCTGGCACACAGAGGGCCAGCAGGTATTAGCTCCATGAACAACTGACCTCTAAGCTTCAGTCTTTTCTATTTTTATTTTTGAGACAGAGTCTCGCTCTGTCACCCAGACTGGAGTGCAGTGGCACAATCTTGGCTCACTGCAGCCTTCGCCCCCCAGGATCAAGCCATTCTCCTGCCTCAGCTTCCTGAGTAGCTGGGACCACAGGCGCTCACCACCATGCCCTGCTAACTTTTTTGTATTTTTAGTAGAGATGGGGTTTCAGCATGTTGTCCAGGCTGGTCTCAAACTTCTGACCTCAAATGATCCACCTGCCTCAGCCTCCTAAAGTGCTAGGATCACAGGCATGAGCCACGGTGCCTGGCCTAGCCTCAGTCTTTTCATCTGGAAAATGGGTTAGTTCAGTAAGCTGCTATTCTCCATGTGCTTAGGTCTTCTGGGGGTGGGGTGGGGGAAATGGGGACTGTTAAATTATCAGTGATCAGCTGTTGCCTTTTTTGCTACATTTCCTCTCCAAGTTGCTATTAGAAAAACCATCCTGGGGTCCCCGTGCCCAGGGTCCAGAGTGAACACAGCCTTCCTTGCCTCCCCTAGAGCAAGGAAGAAACCCCTCCAGATTTCTGAAATTAGGGCCCAAAGAGGAAAAGGGGACATGAGCAAGTTCTGTGCATCGGCTGCAAGATAAGAAAGACGACCGATAATCCCAACATTTGGGGAGGCCAAGGCGGGCGGATCACCTGAGGTCGGGAGTTCCAGACCAGCCTGGCCAACATGGTGAAACCCCGTCTCTACTAAAAATACAAAAATTAGCTGGGCGTGGCGACGCCTGCCTGTAATCGCACATACTCAGGAGGCTGAGGCAGAATCACCTACACCCGGGAGGCGGAGGTTGCAGTGAGCCGAGATTGCACCATTGCACTCCAGCCTGGGCAACAGGAGCCAAACGCCGTATCAAAAAATAAAAGTAAAAAAAGAAGAAAGAAAGAAAGAGGACAGAGAGGGCAAGGACACCACAGACAGGAGGAGTCCAGCTCACTCCCCCTGGCTGGGGTCCCTGGGACCCCCTCTGTGGCATCAGGACTGCCCGCTGGGTTGGGTGGTGTGTTCTGTGAATGTGACCCATGTTGGCCAACAGAGGACAGCAAAATACATTTTTTATGATCCTGGGAGGTTCAGGCCAGTCACGTTTTCGCGCAGAGAGGCGGGGCGGTGGAGAGGGACAAGTCATGTCTCAGTTATGTGGATTCTCTTTGCGAAAGAGGGGCCACTTCTGCAATGGATTTGGGGGTCCCTGGGCAGGCGTGTGGGTGGGGCAGATTTTAGGAAGGGGATGAGCTGCTGTGGGGGCGTCTCCCTTACTGCGGGAAATGGAAAGTATTACAGCTATGGCTGGTGACAGTGTCAGTGCCAGAGGCCAGGTCTTTGCCAGGTGGAGAGGACACCCTTATGCCCTACCTCCAAGTTCCAGCACCTTTCCAAGAGCCCTTGGCCCCAGAAGCAGCAACAAAGTGACACTGGACTGGGGAGGAGGAAGCACAACTTTATTTTCTGGCCCGAAGGTGGGTTGGTATTTGGAGGAGTTCTTGGGAACACAGTGTGTCTGTGCAGTTTCAATCCAGGGACTCCAGCCATCCCAGAGGACGTGAGGAAACGTCCTGGGGTGGGTGTAAGAGGCTGGGAGACCCCGCCTGATGCTGCTCCTACTTTTACTATTTGTTCACGGGGTTGTGTGTGTGGGGGGGTAGGGGGGTGCTGAAAATTGGGGAAAGGGCCAGAAGCGCCAGCTGGCAGTGGCACTGGGTGTTCCCGAAAGAGGGGGGCAGACCGGGTCTGAATCTTCAGTGGATGCACCCCCAGCTCCGGGATACCTCAAGTGCCTTTGGAGGACTCCTGCACACCCCTCGGGAGGGAAGTCCGGCCTCGGTTCCGTCTCTGGGCTGCGGTGGTACTGGAAGTGGGGACTCTTTCCCCCTCCTCAGTGCCCCTAGTTTGAAGCACCCCGGGCTCTGCCCCCCGCTCCCAGGTCGAGGCTGACGTCGCCGCCGCATTTCTAGGAATGCCCCTATCCGCTGACTATATTTGGCGAGGGTTTCTAGGAAGGCGCCCCCCCACCCCGGCCCCCGCCCCCACCCCCACCCCCACCCCCACCCCTACCCCCACCCGGGCGGGCGCGCTCGGCTTCCAGGCTCTTGCCCTCTCTCCCGGGCTGGGGAGGAACCGCCCCGCTGCCTGGGCCGCCGCCGCCGCCTCCCCAGCGCGGCCAACCCCGGGCTGGCCCAGCCCCCGCCCCGGGCCGGCCATAGGGCGCTGGGGGGGCGGGGGGGGGCCGGGGGCGCGGCTTTGTGGCGGCAGCGGACGGTGGAGGCCGGGTGCAGCCCCGTCGGCTGCGCGCTCTCTGCAGAAAAGGATTTTCTATGCTCCCCGCCCATCACTTGGATCTCGTCTGGGGAGGGGCGGATTTTTTTTCTGGAAGTACCCTTCTTCTTCACGGTGGAGGATTTAAGGCTGGGCTCCAATCGAGGCGGAGGCTGCAGGGCCCGCGGGGCGCCCCCCACGCCCGGCGCACGCCTGCCTGGAGCCTGGGAAGGCGCAGCCCCGGCGGGGGGGGGGCCGTGCACCCCCGGAGGCAGCAGCGGCGGTGAGTGCTCCCCTTCTTCCCGCCTGGCACCTTCCCCCAGCCAGGGCAGGGATCGCGGCAGGTGGGCGCCCAGGCCCCCAGGGCCGAAGGGGTGTGGGGCGGCTGCCTGCGGGGTGGATGGGAACGGGAGCGGGGAGGTGGCGGCGGGGGAGCGCGCGGCTCTCTCGGGACCCGGCGCGAGACGCTTGTCTGGGCTGAGATCGCCGCCGCTGCCGCCACCCCGGCTCCCCCTCGAACCCCTCCCCCGCTCCCCAGAGGGGCGTGTGAGGCCGGGAGGTAGGAAGGGGGCGAGGCCGCCCCCAGCCTCCCTTGTGCCTGGGCTTGGAAATTGACTAGGCGTTGGAGCGTCCGCGTCCCCGCCCCCACCCCGGAAAGCCCGCTCGGGAAACTGACTCGCTGCGTGACCCCGATCTCAATGCCGCGCGCGGAGCAGGCCGGCCGCGCCCGCCGCTCCACGTGCGCCCGGGCCCCGCTGGCATGGGCGGCGGCGCCTGCGGGGGCCGGGCCCCGGGGATTCCGGACCGGCCGGGAACCACCGTCCCCAGAGAGTTACCGCCGCCCCCTAAATAAAGTTGTCTGCGCCCTCCTCCCGAGAAGCAGGCAGCCCTCGCGCATTGGCTTTAGCTTCTGCAGGACGGGGGCAAAAAAAAACTAGGTACCGGGGTGCGGAGCTGGGTGTCTGTGCCCGAGACGACACCAAGTTAGGAAAAAGAAGTTAGAAAAAAAGAAAGAAAAGGAAAAAGAAAGGAAAAAGGCATTTTGATTTGGGGGTGGGGGGGAGTGGCGTTTCTGGTTTCTCTTTGCTTCCAATCCCCACCAAGCGGAGCGTTGGAATGCGCCGCTCATGTCCTCTGAGGACACATCCATATTTATAATTTATTTTTAGGAGAAGTTGTGAAAAAGGGAGGGGGGTTAAAATGAAGAGAAAAGGTGCGTGGGGGAGTGGCCTTTCCAGAACCTAGAGGCTAATTGAGCTATTAAAATGGAAATCACTTCCCCCAATTTGGGCGCGCAGCAAATTTGACTTTAATGAGAGACGATTAAGGACACAACGAAACTTTTTTTAGCTGGAGATGGCGTGGGGGGGGGGGGTGGGTGGACTGTACGAGACACCTCGGACACCGGATTTATCCGCTGCTAAGGGACGTTGGGGGCACCCCCTCGTGTTCTCCGGGAAGCTTTCAGGCCTGTTTACTGGGCGAGATTGGTGATTGCTCCCTGAGGGAAGAGACACCCCGGGATCAAGCGATTCTCTTGCCCTCAGCCATGGGGTGGGCAAATGCCCCCTCCTCCCATAGCGACCCCCTGGCATTTTGGTGAGATGAACCGCCGCCCCGAGGGAACACCTGGTACCGATTCCTTCAGCGATCCGGGATTCTCCAAACTCCTGCCTCAAAGGCGGCCTGCCCCGGTGCTGTCAGCCGTGAATGGGGACTCATTTCTTAGGAAAAGAGGTTTTGGAGGTTGTGGTCTCAGAATCGGGGTTTTGAGGGCGAGATGAGTTTATGTTTTATCCAACTGGCCCTCAAAGTCCCGCTTTTGGGGTCATTCTGGACAGCGAAGGACTCAGGCCCGGGCAGTCCCGGGAGGGTGAGGGCAGAGAGCTACCACCCCCAGGGAACGCATCTAAAACCCGGCTGCGTGGGGGAGCTGGGGAAGGAGGGGGAGGTCTGCTACTTGCATAGAACTAAAAGGCCCCTTCGAGGGCGGTATTCTTGTATGTGTGTGTTCTCAGTTTGCCGAACCTACTGTGTTTTCCAAGGGCGTCTTTCCTTGGGAGGCCGAAAAAACGATGCAAAGAGGAGAAAGTACATCCCCCCTGGCCACCCCCACAATGGTTTAAGGGACAGGATTGGATTGGAAAGGAATTAGTAGGATGTCGGTTGTGGCAAAGTGTTTGAAACCCCCAAATAAGGCACTCCTGAAATGATGAATTGTGATGACATTAGATTTGTCTTTACGTTTGTTAAATTAGGAGCAACCAGCTGTTTGCTTCCACCTGGAATTGCAACATTTCTTTGCAACTCTTTGCTACTTTGCTGTTGAAGGCGTTCTTTTTGTTTTTGTTTTTTGTTTTTTGAGACGGAACCTTTGCTCTGTTGACCAGGCTGGAGTGCAGTGGCGCGATCTTGGCTCACTGCAACCTCTGCTGCCCGGGTTCAGGCGATTCTCCTGTTGCAGCCTCCGGAGTAGCTGAGATTACAGGCCCGTGTCACGAAGCCCAGCTAATTTTTTGTATTTTTAGTAGAGACGGGGTTTCACGGTGTTAGCCAGGAGGGTCTCGATCTCCTGACCTCGTGATCCGCCCACCTCGGCCTCCCAAAGTGCTGGGATTACAGGCGTGAGCCACTGCGCCCAGCCAGGCGTTTTATAAAAGCCTGGTTAATACGTTCGGGGGAACTCTCTAAAGCAAGGGTAGTGGGTATAAATCCCCCTCGCAGAACATTAACCTTCAGTTGTGTGTACACACGTACACACACGCACACTCCCTATATAGTTGTAACCTATATAGACTTCCATACATCATAAGTTATTTGCAAGTCTAGATTTAAATTAAGTCTGCACAGCAGGGAATAGAAGTGAGCTGTACCTGGAAAAAACTTTTGAACACAGCGTTCTTGATACAAGATTTAGGATTTGAAAGACATGGCACATGTACACACAGATGACATTTGTGCTGCCTTGGCAAAAACAGTTCTTTACTTCCAGAGTTCTTTCTCTTTAGTATGGGACACGATGAAACAGCACAATTTTCAGGAGTCCACAATTCCAGCGAGGCGCACGGATGGGAAATTGTCACGTTGTGAATTGTGTTTGTGCTTTGCTAAATCGCCACCCGGAGCTGACTGTCAAATCCTATTTGCTTTGCTAAATAAGGATATCTCATCAAATTAGCCTTTAATGATACTTCCACAAATAGGGTGTTTTACGTGAATTAACGAGGCCGGAACACTCACTGTTTCTCCAAGATACTGAGCTATAATGGAGGCGACGAAGCCGAATGTTAAAATTACTGAATTGTTAAGTGTGCAAAATCAGACAGAATTTAGTGCTAAATGTGAAACAATTTCTGCTTTAATGGTGAGCGTTCGCAACAGCACAAGCATTACTTATATTCAGCCGTCTGAAACTGTGCATGTAATTATGAATACATTTAGCAAACTTTTTCCCCCTGAGTCTGGAAACAGTCTAGTATGGTGAAGAGATTATAAATCAGCATTTTGCAGTGAGAAGTCATCATTAATTCAGCAAAGAATCACAGCTTCTTTTCAGATCCTTCCCACCACCCTCCTACACAACCCCCTAAACCAATAAGGAAAAAAAAAAATTCAACATGGAACTCCTGGATACACTGAATATATTTTGGCTTTTCTCTTTTTGCCTCTGTGTGAGAAACTTCATTAAGCAGTTGCTGTTCCCTCCCCACCCCCGCCAACCCTCAAAGAAGTGTGGATTTAAGAAAAACAAAACAAAACAAAAAAACAAGCAACTTTGAAATTTGTTCTTAGCAATACTCAAGCCATAGCTGATCTCAGAGAGGCAAAAAATATGTTTCAATAGAAAAGAATACGGTATGGCCAGGGGTAAAATATTTAGAGGTGGTTCTGCAATGAATATGATACTTCCTTAAAAATAAAACGTGCGTTGGTGACTCAAACTAATGAAAGTTGGAAAAGTCCCTCCAAGGGAACACTCTCTGTTTCCCTTCCCAGCAACCCCCCAACTTAACGTTATGAACAGAAAGATGAAATTTCTTACCAGATCAACTACAGCCTCCTACAAGTCGATCAGCTCACCCTCCTTTAATTTAGATTGTGGGGTAAATACAGCTATTTTAGCCATGAGGATAAAAATGAGTGCAGTGAAAACTTAAGGCAAACTTGGTCCTTAAAATCACTCGCCAGAATAAAGTGCGTGTGCAAACAAAACACTGCTGATCAATTACTTTAAACAGGCATTTTCTTTCTCGCCTGAGCACCCCAAACACAGGAAAATGTCGAGTTCCTTTTGCTTCTTGTATCTGGAACAAGGTGACAATAAACCCTAAACAAAAACACTGACACTCACAAACATGATATAAACTACATAGACTTTTCAGGCCTAGTAGCCAAGCCAGACTTTTCAGGGAAACAGATGGATGTTGAAAGAATTTAGAAGGAGTGGACTTGGGGTTCCCTCCATCACCCCGTGCCCAGGTGACCCCTTCTGCCCTTCTCATGACCTTTTTTCAAAGCAGCCAGTGTTCAGATGCTGCCTTTCCAGCGTCCCCAGTTGTAGGGGACATATGCACATATTTACCAAGCTTTAAAATAAGGTTTCTGATTTTACATCATCTTCCTTATATGAAACATCTGAGTTTACGGAATCACAAAGCAAACTTCTTTCTCCATGTCCCTGAAATGCTGCACCACTGCAGCGAAGGGGACTTCGCCTGGGCGGGGAGAGAAGTTAGTGGCTGGTTGTGCCTGAGGTTAGCTGTGCGGTGTGGTATGAAAGTTTTCTCAGAGATGTGCAAAAATCTAGGCCGTCTTGCTGGAATCGTGTGAGATCAGTGCTGGGCCTGTTGGCATTGGCAGCCAGACCTCTGCCAGCAAGGCCCAGATGTGGCCTTAGAGCCGCTACTGGTGCCGAGATGAGTCCAGACAGGTGCCTGGGGGTCTTTCCTCCCGGGATGAAGCACGCAGCAGTTCAGCCAGAAGATGGGGTGTTTGGCTCGCAAAGGAAGCCTCCCCAGAGACTCTGCAGGATTTAATAGCCTGGTGACCCTGTGGGCTCTGGTGAGGGCAGAACCGCACTTTGCTAAGCACAACCTTCCAAATGCTTAAAGGGGCTGTGAGGCTATCCCACAGGCTCAGAGCACATCTGTCCTGTGTGAGTGCAAACGTCGCTCTAGAAGATTCAGAGGCAACGCTGAACTTTTGCAGCCCAGCCCGGAGCCCTCTCTCTGGAGCACTAGGGCTGCGATCCTTCGATTTGGGGTGGGCCTAGGAGGCGTAGCTCCCAGCCAGTAAGACAGCATATAACACATCTGAGTTACTGTGCCTGTGTTTGCTGGTCTCTTCTCCAGCTCTGCGAGGCCTCCTACCTGGGAGCTGAGCCTTTTGCTTTGATCGGGCTGGGAGGAAAACCTAGGCCAAGGGGCAGGGCTGCAGGCTAGAAGTGGAAAGAAGTGGGCCAGGTAAACAGAAAAAGGGGCCACCAGCTAAGCCACCTTGGGGGTCGGCCCAGAGTGAGAACTGGGCTGGCATTCTGGGCTCAAACACACAAGAAAACAGTCCGCAGCCTCTGCTCTGACACCAACGTGTGCCTGCTCCAGGAAGTCGCACCCAGCCCTGAGTCAGCCAAACCCGTGGGACTCCCATTTGGCCCTGGTAACTGGACTCCAGGCCACCAAAGGCCTCGTGGGTTCTCGATCGTATCTTAGAATGGCGTTAAAAGGTCCAGACCTGGCACTTGTCGGCCATGCCGTATTTAGCCCTAGGTTCACCCGGAGAATATTTTAGGTGCTGCTTGAAAGAAGAGACCTGGGCCCTAGTTGCCGGCTGTCACATGGCAAGGGTAGAATTGCTCCCTCACAGGCCTGGCCGAGATGGCCGGGTGCTCACTGGTACCGATGCCCAGAGTCCCTGCCAGAGCTTCAGGTCCACACGACGGGTGCCAAGGAGCCAGCTAGCGACTGGGGAGTGGTTCTGTATGGGGATGCCTTTTCACCCCGTTCTCTGAAGGCAGTGAAGCCACTTCCATTCACAGAACTCACAGAGGCTGTTTTCAGGCCCTCTCCTCTCTGAGATGGCCCAGTGTGATATCCCAGCCTGCAGAGTGAGCTTCTCCTCCGGTGTCAGCCACGTGGAGGGATTAACCCTTTCCCGGCTCCGAGAGTGCTGGCTGGCACGAGGGGCACCCACCTGCAGGGCCTCAAAGGTCATATGCCCTGGGGAAGACACCCTGGACTCCTTAGTCCTCAGATCTTAGTGGCTGAACAAAGAGATGGCACCCAGGACCTTAGCGGTAAAACTCTTCCCCCTTTTCTTTTTGAGACAGTGTCTCACTCTGTTGCCCAGGCTGGAGTGCAGTGGTGAGCACGGCTCACTGTGGCCTGAACTTCTGAGCTCAAGCCTCAGCCTCCTGAGTAGCTGGGACTACAGGTGCACACCACCATGCCTGGCTAGTTTTTGCAGAGACTGGGGAGGTCTCACTGTGTTGCCCAGGCTGTTGTCGAACTCCTGACCTCAAGCAATCCTCCCACTTTGGCCTCCCAAAGTGCAGGGATTACAGGCATGAGCACCCACGCCTGGCCAGTTTCCCCCTTTTGCCTCACCAGTGATAACCACTCAACTTCCCTACCCAAGCCTTACCCCTTCCGTCCGTGTTGTGGAAACCAGATATTTTCATCAGCGTTTCCAAGGGGACTAAGTTTCTCCCATTCCAGAGGAGGAGGTGTTGAAGGATTTGTTGTTCACTTAGATCATTAATGAGGGTCTGGAACATTCATTCGAAGTTTGGGGGAAACGTCGCGTCTCCTATGATGCGCCTGGCTTTAGGAAATAATCCTTGTATCCATTTTGGGAACCTGCTCTGGGATTCCAGATCTGTGGTTTTCTGGGCACATCTGTATGGAAGCTGCTGCACTGAGACCTATTTAGCCAGTTATTGAGAAGATGAGGTCCCTTTCGTGAGTCTGCACGGAGCCGCCGTACACCATGAAAGCGCTCACTTGTTTAAGGTTTACTCTAACTTTGTACATTTTTTTCCTTTTTAGTTTTGGCTCTTGGTGCTCTGAGCGCTACCACTTCCTGCCAGCTGGTTCGTTACCGCAGGGAAAATGAGGGACTTTTGGGGGCAGATGTGTTTCCATTCCACTATCATAATGCCCCTAAAAATCCTTATTGCTCTTGCAGTATTCCTCGGGGGTCCCTGGGCCGGAAAGACATCAGCTCGGAGTTCCTCCAGCAACTCAAAGAAGAGAGAAAGCTGGTCCCCAAACTCTCCCGCTATAGCGCCTTCTGGGTCCCTGGTGGATGCCTCTTATGCTGAGAACTGGTTATCGCTCTGAAAAACTGAAAGACACCATGTGCAGACACTGGTTGCTAAACGTGCTTTTGCCCTCCAGGGGCAGACACTGAGATCCGGCCTGGGAAAGCTGTCCAGCTGTCAGCGTCAGCGTTTGCTCTGGGGGCTTGGTTGTCGGGGGAGGTAGGGAAAGCGAAAAGAAACAAGTGTTACCTGTTTGACGAGGCCTGGTCCTTGCAGCCAGGGCCTCCGGGATCATCGCCTTGGCAGGGGGCCCTGAGCAGTCCTGGCTCTCCTGCTAGCTCCCTGAGACAGAACACTTTTCCCCGCTCGCTGCCTCAGTTTCCCCATACACCAAGGGAGGGGCAGCACCCCCTGCTCTGGCTTCAAAGGGCTCTTGGATGTATCCAATGTTATATATAATAAGCTCTAACGATGTATAAGCTCTGAAGGTGCTTTGAAAATCGGGGAGTCCACGCATTAAACACGGAAGGCGATAATATGAATACACGCAGAGGAATTCATGGGTGAGACAGCAGCCGGCCACTGAGCCTGGGGTTCTGGAATCAGCCAGGCCTGCATTCCAGCCCGAGCTCTGTGACTCTCTTGCTGTGTCGCCCTGGACAAGCGAGTCAGCCGCTCTGAGCCAGCAGCTCCTCAGGCATGAAACCGGTGACTCGAAATAGATGTCTCCCAAGTCTGATTTGCACATCTGATTTTGCGGGGCGCCGGCTAAAGGTGAAAATTATCCTCGTAGGTATTTTCTTTGCACCGCTGATTTCTATTTCAGGCAATTGGTTGGTTTTCCATTTAGGGTTAGGAGACAGGGGCCCTTTTTTTTTCCCATCAATTGATGTCAGTTAAAAAAAAAAAAAAAAAAGAGTGGGTTTTTTGGAAGAAAAATATTAAGCAACTACAGGTGCCCTGAGGATGGGGCAGAAATCAAGAAAGTTGTTTGTCAAGTGTCAGAGGTCCACTTTTAAAGAATTCTAGTTTATCTTAGGGATTTTCCGCACCCCTGTGGTTGGTGTGGGGAGGGGTGGGGGGTAGAGGAGGGAGCTGCCAATTCAGATCTACAGCGGGCTCCAGCATGACAAAACTGGGTGTCACACATCTTCCTTTTGGGGGGCGGGAAACCATCCTTCCCTGCTCACCGACGCCACTGGGACCTCTTACCCCCCCCACCCCTGCATTGATCCATAGCTCGGATTTCTCTCTCATTTTAGGGTCATGATGACTCAGCACCCTCCTTTCTGGCCAGGGCACCTCCCTTGGCCTCTAGGGGCACTTGCCTGACAGGCCTCACTGTGCCGGACCCGGGCGCCAGCTGCCCACCAGCCCCCTGGGACTGTGGTTTTGCAGGGAAACAGTGGGTGATCAGTCCCAGCCGGGCAGGGGCCAACTCCGGTTTCACTTTCAGCTGCGTCATGGGGTGAGGGGTGGCAGCGGGCCCCCGCTGGCCAGCTACGGCTGGCACCAAGAGGCCTGTAGACAGCTGCCGGCCCTGCTGCCAGAGCGCACCCCCCGCCCACCCCCTGCAGCCTGCCAGGATGGGGGCTGGGCTCTTAAGCACCTATTAAATCTCTCCACCTGCGCAGTGTCGGGGGTCCCCAAGTGAGAAAAGCCTGGAGCCGATGAGAAGGTTTCCTGAGTTGTTGGAGATTCCCCCAAAACAACTTTTTTTTTTTTTTAAATTGAGATAGGGTCTCTCTTTGTCACCCAGGCTGGATTGCAGTGGTGCAGTCATAGCTCACTGCAGCCTTGAACTCCTGAGCTCAAGCGATCGTCCTGCCTCAGCCTCCCAAGGCGCCTGGGCTACAGGTACATGCCACCGAGTCCTGCCCAAAACAAGCTTGTAAATCACGCGGGCTGGAAATTCAAGAGAGCTGTGGCCGTTGCTTCTGGGTCGGATTGCTGTGGCTGGACACTGCTTCTGCCTTTCCTTCCCTGGACAGATGTCTGCTGAGGCCCTACTGTGTACTGAGCTGGGTGCCAGGTGCTAGAGGTACAGCAGGGAGCCAGACAGCCCGTGCCCACATGGGGCTCACAGCTGAGTTGGGAGACAGACAGAAGAATCAAAGAAATAATGCCACATTACGATGAAAATTTCAAGCTGAATATTTGGTGTTAGGATCTCAGGAAGGGATCGTGCATGCGTGTCTGTCATGAGTCAACTCCCAGAACACATAGCATAGGAGGCAAGCGAAGGCTGCGCCTTCACCATCTAAAAGTTTGCTGAAAATAACTGACAGGCCCAGCATGGTGGCTCACGCCAGTAATCCTAGCACTTTGGGAGGCCGAGGTGGGAGGATCACTTGAGCCCAGGAATTCAAAATCTTTCCGGGCAACATAGTGAGATCTTGTCCCTATTTTGTATTTATTTTTAAAAAATTTTTACCAAAGAAATGACAAGTGGATTAATAGGAGAAAAAGGCATATGAATTTATTCACCATGTGTGAACGCCAGGGGAGTGGCGGGAGAATGATTACCCAATAACCCAGTGAAGTCCAGATGCTCATAAACCCTCCATCGGCCTGGTGCGGTGGCTCACACCTGTAATCCTGGGAGTCTGGGAGGCCGAGGCAGGTGGATTGCTTGAGCTCAGGAGTTCGAGACCAGCCTGGGCAACATAGTAAAACCCTGTCTCTATCAGAAATAGAAAAAAAATTAGCCAAGCTTGGTGACGCACATCTGTGGTCCCAGCTACTCGGGAGGCTGAGGTAGGAGGATCACTTGAGCCCTGGAAGCAGAGGCTGTAGTGAGCCGAGATCACGCCGCTGCACTCCAGCCTGGGTGACTGAGACCTTGTCTCAAAAACATATACAAATATAAATAAATACCTCTGTCAGAGCAGGAAGATGGGGGACATGTGGCCACTCTCAGGGGTAGTAAATGATTTTTCGGAGGAGTGAATGGGTCTGATGCTGGGACAACAGTCAGTGAATGATTCCCTTAGAGAGTTGAATGGGACCGGAGAACAGATGACAGATGATAGTTTGGGATGAAGTCTGTCTGGGCTCCAGGTGTGGTGTTTCATTTCATGCTCTTCCTCTGTGATGAGTTTTCATCTCTGGTTAATGAAATTTCAGGGAAGGAGTCGAAGGCAGTTGTGTTCCTCTTTGGCGGGTGTGGGTTCCAGGTAGATAAGGGAACCCCAGGAGCAGCCTCCTCCTATGCTTTGGGACGGACAGAGGATGGAGAAACAGGATTGGGGCGGGGGTGGTGGTGTTGGAGAGACCTTGAGGCTGCTTTAGTTCAGCACATCAAAGAGCCACATTTTGGGGTATCATTTTCTGAGCCCCAACAACAGGTAGGCTTAAGAACAGAGACCTGGGAGCCAGCTGTCCTGTGTTTGAACGTGGACTCTTCTGCTGAGTGGTCGGGTGACCTCTGCCAAGATACTTGCCCTCTTTGTGCCTCAGTTCCCCCATCTACAGTCACTAGAATATTAGGGCACAGCACAGGGATGTGGTGAGGATGAAATACACGAACGTCTGTAAAGAACTAAGCACGGCGCCTGACACTGATGATGTGCTATATAAGTCTTAGCTATTATATAAGAATAATAAATGTGAACTATTATTGTAAGATGAAATGCGCCAGCCACAGCAGGCCAGGAACATCAGTAATGTGGCCGAGCCTGTCCTCTGTGCGAAACGCTTTACAGGCCTCATCTCACCCAATGGCCACAACCAACCTGCAGGTGAGCCTAATTGACACCTGAGGCTGGGGAAACTGAGGCTCAGGCCGGTGAAGAGAGGTGTTTGAGGCTAACCAGCGGGCAAGCAGCGTGACCTCAGATGCAGGGCTGGTTTCCGCGGGCTGGGACCCACGCTTAGTTGACTGCTCTGAGGCCAAGGCATGGGGATTACTTGAGACCAGGAGTTGGAGACCAGCCTGGGCACCATAGCCAGACCCTCATTTCTTTAAAAAAAAAAAAAATTACCCAGGCATGGTGGCATGCCCCTATAGTCCCAGCTACTCAGGAGGCTGAGGCAGGAGGCTGGCTTGAGCCCCGGAGGTCGAGGCTGCAGTGAGCTGTGATAGTGCCACCTTAATAACTTTGCTCCAGCCTTAATAACTTGGGAACAAGGGGCCTCAGATTTTCATTTTGCAAATTATGTAGCCAGTCCTGCCCTGATCTGAGGTACTCCAGAGCTGGCACTCGTAACTCCTTCCAGCCATATATCACATAGCCAGGCCCACAGTCATCTTCCAAGTCATCAGCATGGTGTTTTGTAGTAGGACTGAGATCCTGGGAGAATAGGAAGACTCCTTACAGGGCTGAATTGCCCCCACTAAAAGGCAGGCAGGCACAGTTGCTAAGGGCAGAAGGCATGACTCCTTCATTGCTGTATCCTCAGGGCCTCGTCTGTGTTAGATTAGATGTTCAGTTAATAGTTTTAATGCGAAGCCAATGTATCAATCGGAGACTGCTATATCTCCCCGGACCCAGCCTACTTAAATGACACCTTCCAGGGAAGTACTGACTAGTGGTGCAGTGTCAGATGTCAGTCATCTCAGTCACCACCCCCCATCCCCCAGTAGGCTCCTGGACAGCCCCTGAGGGTCCCCTAAGACCCTCCCCCTGCCCCAAACCTGCATGCCCACACCTTGGAGTAGATTCCTGCTTAACGGGCTCTGGTGAGGGGTTCAAAGGTAACACAAGTGTTTAAAGGCATATGGAGGCTGGGCGCCGTGGCTCACACCTGTAATCCTAGCATTTTGGGAGGCCGAGACGGGTGGATTACCTGAGGTCAGGAGTTTGAGACCAGCCTGGCCAACATGGCAAAACCCCGTCTCTAGTAAAAATACAAAAGTTAGCCGGGCATGGTGGCAGGCGCCTGTAATCCCAGCTACTGAGGAGGCTGAGGCAGGAGAATCACTTGAACCTGGAGGCGGAGGTTGCAGTGAGCTGAGATCGCACCACTGCACGCCAGCCTGGGTGATAGTGAGACTCCATCTCAGAATAAATAAATAAAAATAAAGGCATATGGGCTTGGCTTCCCGCGTACCTATAGTGGGGAAGAGGCAGAATATAACCCAAATAATACTTGGATGTTAGTTCTGGGCAGGTTCAAGACCCAGCCGGTAGTCAGGGGTGTTGGTCTCCTGAATTGGTTAATGAGAGGGTCTGAAGGAAAGATCCCTTTTCCTCTGAAGTTGGAAGTTTATTGACACTCAAAACTCCAAAATCTAAATGGTACTAAGAAGCAAAGAATGGTTTCAAAAGCCTAGAAGACATTTACAACAAAACTTTTTTTTTTTTTTTTTTTTTTGAGGCAGTGTCTCACTCTGTTGCCCAGGCTAGAGTGCAGTGGTGCCATCTCGGCTCACTGCAACATCCGCCTCCAGCGTTCCAGTGATCCTCCCACCTCAGCCTCAGTAGCTGGGATTACAGGCACACACCGCCGCGCCCAGCTAATTTGTGAGTTCAAGTGATCCTCCTGCCCCAGCCTCCCGAGTAGCTGGGATTGCAGGTGACCACCACCACGCCCAGCTAATTTTGTTTTTGTCTCAGTGTTTTTATTTATTTATTTTTTATTATACTTTAAGTTCTAGGGTACAACACCCAGCTGATTTTTGTATTTTTAGTAGAGATAGGGGTTTCAGCATATTGGCCAGGCTGGTCTCGATCTCCTGACCTCGTGATCCACCCCCCTCAGCCTCCCAAAGTGCTGGGATTACAGGCGTGAACCACCGACCCTGGCCAACTGGCATTTTAACTCAAAAGTAGCCACAGGTAGTACACAAACGAATGGATGTGGCTGTGTGTTGCAATAAAACTTTATTTACAAAAACAAGGAGTGGGCCAAACTTGGCCCACAGGCCGTATTTCCTGACTCCTGTTCCAGAGCAAAAGCTTATCCTTCAGTTAGAACATCATGAACTTGGCCTTGGCCATGTTCTTTTCTCCCCACCTGTGAGGTGACAGAGTTAGGTTTCAGAACAGATGACCACTGCCTCTGGAGAGGTTAGGTTGCCTCCTCCTCCTTTGAGGGAATTCTGCAGCTCTTGGAAATTAGATTAGGTGACAGCCACAATAGAATACCCTGGGGATTTCAACATTGTAATTTTAGCAGCTGTCAACTGAGTAACTTTTAAAGAGGAAAGAAGGTATTGTAGTTTAGAAACATACCTCAATGGTTCACATTGCCTCTGGAAGCCACTTCTTTAAAGTGAGAATGTGTATGTGTGTGTGGGTGTGTATATATATATATATATATTTTTTTAGAATCAGGGTCTTGCTCTGTTGCCCAGGCTGGAGTGCACTGGTGTCATTAGAGCTCACTGCAGCATTAAACTCCTGAGCTCAGGTGATCCTCCTGCCTCAGCCTCCTGAGTAGCTGGGACTATAGATTAACATCACTATCGTCCTCTTTTTTGAGACGAAGTCTCACTCTGTCACCCAGGTTGGAGTGCAGTGACGCGATCTCGGCTCACTGCAAGCTCTGCCTCCTGGGTTTATGCCATTCTCCTGCCTCAGCCTCCCAAGTAGCTGGGACTACAGGCGCCCACCACCACACCTGGCTAATTCTTTTTTTTTGTTTTGTATTTTTAGTAGAGATGGGGTTTCACTGTGTTAGCCAGGATGGCCTTGATCTGACCTCGTGATCCGCCCACCTCGGTCTCCCAAAGTGCTGGGATTACAGGAGTGAGCCACCGTGCCCAGCCACTCGGCTAATTTTTTTATTCTTTTATAGAGTTAGGGTCTCACTACATTGGCCAGGCTGGTCTTGAAGTCCTCCTACACCAGTCTCACAAAGTGCTGGAATTGCAGGCATAAGCCATCATGCCCAGCTGAAAATAGCTTAAGACAGAATGGCAGGGGTGTGTGTGTGTGTCTGTGTGTGTGTGTGCGCACGTGTGTGTGTAGGGAGAGGGTAGAGGAGAGAGAGAAGGGATTTCCCAAGAGGGCAGGGAGCTGAAGCCAAAGGATTCCTAGCAGGAGGGTCAGAGAGGAAGGTGTGACTTGTTTTTTCAAACAGCTTTATTGAGAAATTATTCACTTAAAGTACACTTCACCCATTTAACGTGTACGATTCAATGTCTTTGAGTGTATACACAGACTTGTGCAACCATCATCACAATCAATGTTAGAACACCATCAACTCAAAAAGAAACCCTGGGCCGGGCGTGGTGGCTCACGCCTGTAATCCCAGCACTTCGGGAGGCCAAGGCGGGCGGATCACCTGAGGTCAGGAGTTTGAGACCAGCCTGGCCAACATGGCGAAACCCCGTATCTACCAAAAGTACAAAAATTAGCCAGACGTGGCGGCGTGCACCTGTAATCCCAGCTACTCAGAAGGCTGAGGCAGGAGAATCCCTTCAACCCAGGAGGTGGAGGTGGCAGTGAGCTGAGATCCTGCCATTGCACTCTAGCCTGGGCAACAGAGTGAGACTCCATCTCAAAAAAAAAAAAAAAAAGAAAGAAAGAAAAAAGAAACCCAGAACCCTCCTGCACCCTAATCCTCCAACGCCCCCAACCCTGAGCAATCACGGATCTACTTTCTGCCCCTGTGGATTTGTTTATTCTGCACATTTCCTATAAATGCAGTCACACTCTTAATGTGGTCCTTTGTGACTGGATCCCTTTACTTAGCATGACGTTCTCAAGGTTCAGCCACACTGTAGCATGGATCAGAACTTCATTCCTTCTTACAGCTGAATCATATTCTACTTTATGGATGGACCAACATTTTGCTTATCCACTGTCAGTGATGGACAGACGGGTTGTTTACACTTTTTGGCTGCTATGAATAATGCAGCAATGAACGTTCGTGTGTTGGACTTTGTGTAAACAGATGCTTTCATTTCTCTTAGGCATACAGGTCAGAGTAGAATTGCTGGGCCATAAGGCAACATTATGTTTAACATTTTGAGGAACTGCCAGGGGCAAGTCTTAATATATTGCCTTTTTAATTTTTGTTTTTATTTTCTTGAAATGGGGTCTGGCTCTGTCACTGAGGCTGGAGTGCAGTGGCGCGATCACAGCTCACCACAGCCTTGAACTCCTGAGCTCAGGCCATCTGCTTGCCTCAGCCTCCCGAGTAGCTGGGACCAACAGGCACATGCCACTATGCCTGGCTAATTTTTTATTTTTTGTAGCGATGAGGTCTTGCCATGTTGCCAGCTGGTCTTGAATTCCTAGGCTCAAATGATCCTTCCACTTTAGCCTCCCAAAGTGTTGGGATTAGAGGCATGAGCCACTGTGCTTGGCTTTTATTGCCTTTTTTTTTTTTTTTTTTTTTTTTGAGATGGAGTCTCACACTGTCGCCCAGGCTGGAGTGCAGTGGCACCATCTCAGCTCACTACAAGCTCCGCCTCCTGGGTTCACGCCATTCTTCTGCCTCAGCCTCCGAGTAGCTGGGACTGCAGGCGCCCGCCACCACGCCCGGCTAATATTTTGTATTTTTAGTAGAGACAGGGTTGCACCGTGTTAGCCAGGATGGTCTCGATCTCCTGACCTTGTGATCCGCCTGCCTCGGCCTCCCAAAGTGCTGGGATTACAGGCGTGAGCCACCGTGCCCGGCTTTACTGCCTTTTTAAACTTCGTATTATAGAGTTTAAATTGCGAGTGATGGCTCACACCTATAATCCCAACACTTTGGGAGGCCAAGGCCAGAGGATCACTTGAGCCCAAGAGGTTGGGACTACAGTGAGCTATGATCACACCACTGTACCCCAGCCTGGGCAACAGAGCCAAACCCTGTCTCTAAATAAATAAATAAATAAAACCCCACCACTTTGTACTACGGAACTTTCCCACCATACCTGAAATTAGTATGTGGTATGTAACAGGCACCCAGTACCCTTCATCCAGGTTCGACACTTCTCAGCTTTAGCCTGTGTTGTTCCCAACTGAGTATTTTAGAGGCAGCTCAAACATTGCACTTGATGTTGTTTCTGTGTCTGAGAGGTCAACATTTTCTTTTGTCCCAAAGCTTCCAAGTCTCCTACACCCACATCCTTGTGTGCGATGGGATTTAGGGAGAATAGAGGAATTGGGGCAGAATCAATGTGGGGTAGGAAAGGAACAGCCCCTGAGTGGGGCAGGACTGGCTACCTAATTTGTAGGACCCAGGGCTAAATGAAAACGGGAAGCCCTTTGTTCAAAAATTATAATCAAGTTGAAGACAGCAACAGCGTGAGCTTGTATCACTGCACACGTTCCGTGCCTCTGACAGCTCACCTTCTCCTGAGGCCAGCAAAAAGGTGCCCAAGCAGAAGTGATTAAGGGGACACAGGAATTTATAGAGCCTTAGGCGTCTGGGTGAGACAGAAGGCACCTCTCACCTCCAATCCCTGGAAAGAGTCCAAGGATAGTTGGGTCTTCCCTGGCATGTGGGACAAGATTCAAGGCCATTTTGTTTGAATTTCCAAAAATAAGATGACCCCAGCTGACATGTGGGTCATGCACACTTAAGAAAAATAACCATTTGTCTTAAGCCTTCTTCCCTAAGAGCCCACAGTTGTTTTATTTGGCCACACCATTTTGTCCTGGATTCTGAATGTACTCTGATATCCCAGCAGATGACTGGGCTGCAGTCTTAAAAACAAGTCCCCTGGTTAGCAAACGACACAGAGCAGGACCAGGGATGCCCAACAGGGCAGGTGGCCACGGGAGACACTGCCAACCAGTCATGGCGCCCAGTCCCTCTGAGCTCAGACAGAACTCCATTAGCTTTGCCAAAGGATCATCTTTACTCAAAACACCCAGAGATTCGGAACCTCCAGTGTGTATTGGGCTGACATCCAGGGACTTATACTAACAGGACGCAAGGTGCACTTACACTAACAGAGCCTTGTCATGAAGGGGTATAGGGTGACTGGGAAAGGTGCGGAGAGGGTGGCAGAAAGGGACTCATTGAGAACAGATGAGAACCGTGCAGCTCCTCCCGTTCCCTGGAGGATGTTCATTAATTTCACCACCTGTGTACCTACTGTACATAGGCGCTGGGGACTGAGCATGAGCTGTATCGTCATCAACAAGACAGATGAGGGTCCGACGCTTATGAGCAGAGGCAATCATAAACCAATGACTAAAAGTCCATTTTAAATCTGATCAAAATCACGTAATGACAATGACAAAAAAGAACTACAGCAACAGGTCTGAGTAAATCCCAGCTGGCAGCTCTGGGGTTTGTAGACAACCAGAGTGGGATCTTCAAGCAGAGTCTGGCTCAAGATTGAGACGATTCCCAGCAGAATGAATGGAGCAGTAACATAGTCAGAAGGCCCTGAGGGAGGCAGGCGGCTCTTCTTGTTCCTGCCAGCACACTCTCCCCAACTTCTGATAACAGACCCCCCAGTACCATGGGAAGATGGCCAAAAATGGCCACCCACAGTACTTGTTCCTCGGCTACAGTAATTGGTCCACGCATAGACATGTGACCCACCACGACCAATCATAGCAGCCCACTTCTGAGCCGGGATGCAGTCATTGGTCCAGGTGTAGTCATGTGACTCAAGCAGGGCAAATTCAGGATTGTCTGCAGAGCTTGTGGGGAGGGTGTTCCTTTCCCTCCTCTCTGGCATCCAGGCCTTAAAGAGGTGGACTTGGCACCACCAGTGGCCTCAGACAGTAAGGCCAATAAGCAGAGAGGAGGAGAAATGAAAGATGAGGTGAGGGGGATGAGGCAGGAAAAGAACCCAGAGCTTCCAGTCCCTGGATCGTAGAGAGCAATAGAACCTCTTCCCTTTCCTCATCGTAGCTACCCAGTGAATAAATGCTTCGTTCTACCTCATTCAGATCAACTTCAGTGTCTGCTGTTTGCAACCCACAGTGTCCCAATTCAGGACTTGGGAACTGTTTTCCTTTTCATGGATTGTGTAGAACTGAAAGGGATAGGGCATTCTCAGAACTTACATTCCTGTCCCGATGTGCCGACTGTACTTAAAAATAAAAGAATCCCAGACCCGTCTCCATGTTCACCACCGCCCCTCCTGTTAATTTCCAGCTGAACTGCAGTTCAACACGTGCTGCGATTTCAAGTCCTGCCCTAATCAATTCACTCCCACCTCCCCAACCTTAACCCCAACGCACACGCACCTCCACGCTGGCCTGCGCGTGCAGCCTGCCCTGGCCTCTGCTGTGACGCCTACCACATTATATTTGTAATGATTCGTTTATGACTGTCCCCCTAACTAGGGAAGGCATCGAACCTGAGAATGAGGCCTCATTCATCTCCGTACCCCAGGCCCTGGTACGCAGCAGGCAGATAGCAAGTATGGGAGGGAGGTAGGGGAGGAAGAAGGAGGGAAAAAGGGAGTTCCTTCCTATTTTTATGTGTCACTCCTAGGCTCAAGTTCCGTATTCGTTCCAACCTCTGCCTGTTTTCCTTTTTCCTTTTTTTTTTTTTTTTTTTTTTTAGTGGAGTTTTGCTGTCGTTGCCCAGGCTGGAGTGCAACGGCGTGATCTCAGCTCACTGCAACCTCCGCCTCCTGGGTTCACGCAATTCTCCTGCCTCAGCTTCCCAAGTAGCTGGGATTACAGGCGTGCGTCACTATGCCCAGCTAATTTTGTGTGTCTCTGTGTGTATGTGTATATATTATATATATATATAATGTATGTTTTATACATGTTTTATGTTTATATATAATACAGATTTTATATGTTTTATATAATATATATGTTTTATGTATATAATATATTGTATTGCTCTCTACGATTCAGGGACTGGAAGCTCTGGGTTTTTTTTCCTGCCTTATCCCCCTCACCTCATCTTTCATTTCTCCTCCTCTCTGCTTATTGGCCTTACTGTCTGAGACCACTGATAGTGACAAGTCCACCTCTTTAAAGCCTGGATGCCAGAGAGGAGGAGGGAAAATAAAATATATATATATGTTTTTTATATATGTTTTATATATAATATATATGTTTTATATTTTATATATATATATATATATATTTTAAACTAGAGATGGGTTTCACCATGGTGATCAGGCTGGTCTCACACTCTTGACCTCAAGTGATCCACCCACCTTGGCCTCCCAAAGTGCTGGGATTACAGGCCTGAGCCACTGTGCCCAGTCCCTAGTTTCCTTTTTCTACCTGTCTTCCCTCAGGTAGACACACCCCTCATGCCCTCACCACCTTCAGGCCTCTCCTCCAATCCCCCTTCCTTCACCCCCTGGTCCCTCCTTTCTGCTTCCTCGCTCTCTGTAGCACCTTCTACCACCATCCACCCTCCTTCGTGTTCTATTTATTTTGTTGATTTCTCCCTCATTGACATGTCAGCTCCAGGCGGGCACGCTTCTTTGTTGTGTTCTATGCTGGCTGTATCCTCAGCACCTAGAACTGGGCCTGTCACCTAACAGATGCTCAGTAAGGGTCTGTAATGAATGGATTATTTGTGTTTGCCCACACAAGCAGGTCTATCAAACTTGTTTTCTCATGTACCTGTGCATTTCATGCTTCTAACAGGTATAAGGGAAGTCTGGTTATATATTTTTTCCTGGGACTGCTATAACAAATTATCACAGACCATAGGGCTTAACACAGCAGATTCGTTTCAAAGTTCTGGTGGCCAGAAGGTGGAAATCTAGCAGGGCTACACTCCTTCCAGGCACACAACGCAAGATGTGTGTCTTGTCTTTTCCACCTTCTAGTGGCTCTGGCGTTCCTTGGCTTGTGGCCGCATCACTCCAGTCTCTGCCTCCGTCTTCTTATCTTCCTCTTCTCTCTGTCCTGGTCTCTGATTCTCTTTTCTAAGGATACATGGATTGCGTTTAGTTCCCATCTGGATAATCCAGAACAAATGCCTCCTCTCAAGATCCT
This sequence comes from Chlorocebus sabaeus, assembly GCF_047675955.1. Classification (NCBI taxonomy): domain Eukaryota; kingdom Metazoa; phylum Chordata; class Mammalia; order Primates; family Cercopithecidae; genus Chlorocebus; species Chlorocebus sabaeus. The sequence goes on from NC_132908.1 coordinate 13,897,167, forward strand.
TAATCAGTCTTTTTCCAGGGATTCAATTTGAAAGTAAACATACTTACTCTCTCTCTGGGGGCTGCTATTTAGCCTACTGCAGGTTATCTGCATAAATAAATCAGAAAAGCAGAGATTCTCACCTCCCCACAACTCCATTGTCCTAGCAGGCATGCAATAAAGAGAGTATTATTGCGGTATTGTTATTACGGAGCACAGAGTGTGGAAATGATTTTTAAAACACCATTGTATGTTCTTTAATTGTGCCAAATTTTAAAAATGAAACTATGCCTAGTGAGAAAAAATACAAAAGAGAATAAGGTGGAAATAAAGGGACGATTTGCCTTTTTAATTAATTTATTGTGTTTAGAGACAGGGTCTCACTCTGTCACCCAGGCTGGAGTGCAGTGGTGTGATCATGGCTCACTGCAGTCATGAACTCCTGGACTCAAGCGATCCTCCTGCCTCAACCTCCAGAGTAGCGACTCATGCCACCATTTTTATTTAATTATTATTATTATTATTATTTGTAGAGACAGGGTCTCACTATGTTGTCCAGGCTAGTCTTGAACTCCTGGCCTCAAGCAATCCTCCCACCTCATCCTACCAAAGTGCTGGGACTATAGGCTTGAGCCACCAGGCCTGCCCTGCAATTTTTCTTTAACTCCAACTTCACTTTATAAGACAACCACTGTGGGCAGTTTGCACAATCTTTATAAATTTTGAAAGCATGCACTTTTTTTGGTTCATAGTGGTAAGAAAGTTGGGGGTATATAATATATCCTGACAGCTCTTAGAACCACCTCATTCTTTCTAATGACTCCTAGCATTGCATCATACTTAACCTGCCTTCTACTGGCGAACATTTCAGTTAACTCGAGGATTTTGCCTTTATAACATCTATAGTCTTTGGCATGTGACCAAGATTACTTGTAGGATAAATTCCTAGAAGTGGAATTTCTTGGTCAGAGGAGATGTGCCTTTTTCCTTTTTTTTTTTTTTTTTTGAGACAATCTCACACTGTTGCCCAGGCTGGAGTGCAGTGGCACGATCTTGACTCACTGCAGCCTCCACCTCCTGGGCTCAAGTGGTCCTCCTGCCTCAGCCTCCTAAATAGCTGGGACTACAGACATGCACTACCACACCCAGCTAATTTTTTTGTATTTTTTAGTAGAGACAGGGTCTCACCACGTTGCTCAGGGTGGTCTTGAACTCCTGAGCTCAAGCCATCCTTCAGCCTCCCAGAGTGCTAGGATTACAGATGTGAGCCCCCGCTCCCAGCCAAGAGGTGTGCATTGTACATTTCTACAGCTATTGCCCAGGGCCTTCAAAAGGTTACCATTCACATGCACATCAAGGGTACACCTGTAGAGGCTGGGCTCGGTGGCTCACGCCGGTAATCCCAGCATTTTGAGAGGCTGAGGCAGGAGGATGGCTTGAGCTCAGGAGTTCAAGACCAGCCTGAGCAACAAGGCAAAACCCTGTCTCTACAAAAAATACAAATATTAGCCAGGCATAGTGGTGCATGCCTGTAGTCCCAGCTACTTGGGGGGCTGAGGCAGGAGGATCGCTTGAGCCCGGGAGGTCAAGGCTGCAGTGAGCTGTGATTGTAGCACTATACCCCAGCCTGGGTGACAAAGTAAGACCCTGTCCCTCCCCCACCATAAAAAACAAACCTACATTGGTGAGGGTGCTGTTTCTGACACCCTTTTTTACCCCAGCAAGAATGCGGTGTGTCAGGAGAAGCAAATCCCACATGAGGTAAGTGGATTTTCTATGTGGGCCTGGGTCGGGGCAGACATGGCCTCTGAGGTTGTCCCTGTAGCTGTCTGAGGAGATAAGCTATTTAGAGCTCTTGTTAGTGTAGGTTTTATTAACAAAGGCAGAGTCTGGGGAGGTGAGCCAGACCGTGCGGCAGCGAAAAGCGTTGTGCAAGTCAGTATTTATTTCTTTAGTGCAGTTAGAACTTAAATATGGTCAAAACATATTCTTCTTTTAATTTACACAAACAAATATGTTCCCAGGCTGACACCTCCCGTGCCAAGTTTCTAGGGGAAGCAAAACTCTGCTGTGAGATTATAAACCACTCGAGAGAAGATGAGAATGGAAAACCCGCCGAGAGTTAGCTCTCTCTACACGCCCAGAACTGGGCTGCTAAGAGGTGTCTTTTTTTTTTTCATTGCAGATAAACCTGCCAGTAATTTCAGCAAATGAAACGTGGAACGCGTCAAGGCCAGAGGATGGAAAAGGCTCCGGTTTTGATAAAAGGAGGCCTGCTTGGCTTGGAATCCTCTCTCCTGCTGGTTGGAAGATGCAAAGATGTTTCCAGAGAGGGGCTGAAGAATTGAGGGGAAAGAAATGAGCCCAGTATGAGTCCCCTTTCAGGGCTGAGCGCATATAAAACCAAACAAGTTGGAACTGCTCCAAGAGAGGGGATTAAAGCAACATGTTATTCTGAGTGATTGCTTAATTTATTGAGCTGCGGCTGGATCTGTAATGAAATACAGCCCTTGTAACTGATAACCTCCTGCTGCAATTGAACTTCCACAATTAAGGAATATTTTCCGAGTTTCTCTGGAACGGCTCTGAATTTCTAGCCTCGGTGACAGGGTGCTTCTGAACATTTGTTTTCCAGGCAATTTTTTTTTTTCTTGAGTATCAGACTGATGTTAATAAATAAGCAGCATTTTATTGAGTGCTTTGTGGGAACCAGGAACTTTATATACATTATATCTAATCCTGACACTAATCCTGACAATATCCCATGAAATAACCCCCATTATTCCCTATTTGATGGATGTGAAGCCACGAGACGTTCGGTCATTTTCTAGAGTGGTGCTGTCCGAGACAGTAGCTGTTATGGCTCCTTGTGGCTATTGATGTGTAAGTACGTTAAAATTAAATAAATTTTAAAGTTGACTCCCTAGGTTGCACTAACAATGAGTTCAAGTGCCCAGCAGCCTTGTGTGGCTGATGGCTGCCACGTTGGACAGTGCAGATATAGACCATTTGAAGGTTGCACGAGTGCTATTGATCAGCACTGACTCAGGTTTCCTTTTTTTTTTTGAGATGGAGTTTCGTTCTATCATCCAGGTTGGAGTGCAATGGTGCAATCTCAGCTCACTGGAACCACCACCTCCTGGGTTCAAGCGATTCTCCTGCCCCAGTCTGCTGGGTAGCTGGGACTACAGGTGCATGCCGCCATGCCCAGCTAATTTTTGTATTTTTAATAGAGATGGGGTTTCACTGGCCAGGCTGATCTTGAACTCCTAACCTCAGGGGATCCACCTGCCTCAACCTCCCAAAGTGTTGGGATTACAGGCCTGAGCCACCACGCCCGGCCGGGTTCAGATTTCATAGCTAGAACCTGGCAGTGCCAGAATTCAAGCCCAAGCTAATGGGCTTTGAAGGCAGAGTTCATCTGCCAGCCGTGTTGCTTCTTTTTCTTCCCTCTGCTGAGAAGCAAGGAACAGAGCAGTGATTCTAACCCCTGGCTACACATTAGAATTACCTGCAATTCTTTTTTTTTTTTTTTGAGATAGAGCCTCGCTCTCTCACCCAAGCTGGAGTGCAGTGGTGCAATCTCAGCTCGCTGCAACCTCTGCCTCCCAGATTCAAGCAATTCTCCTGTCTCAGCCTCCCAAGTACCTGGGATTATAGGCGCCTGCCACAACGCCCAGCTAATTTTTGTATCTTTAGTAGAGATGGGGTTTCGCCAGGCTGGTCTCGAACTCCTGACGTCAGGTGATCCACCCGCCTTGACTTCCTTAAGTATTGGGATTACGGGCGTAAGCCACCATGCTAGGCCTATCTGCAATTTTTTTCTTTTCTTTTCTTTTTTTTTTGAGGCGGAGTCTCTCTGTCTCCCAGGCTGGAGTGCAGTGGCGTGATCTTGGCTCACTGCAAGCTCCACCTCCCGGGTTCACGCCATTCTCCTGCCTCAGCCTCCCAAGTAGCTGGGACTACAGGCGCCCTCCACCTCGCCCGGCTAGTTTTTTGTATTTTTAGTAGAGACGGAGTTTCACCGTGTTAGCCAGGATGGTCTTGATCTCTTGACCTCGTGATCCGCCTGCCTCGGCCTCCCAAAGTGCTGGGATTACAGGCATGAGCCACTGCGCCCAGCCCCTGCAATTCTTTTAAAAAATGATGGTAGGGTCCCAGGCCCAGAGAATCTGACTGACTTCACTGTGATTAAGCTGGGTGGGGACAGGCATCAGAGGTGTTTATACTTCCCCATGTGATGCCCGTGTGCAGCCAGTATGTAGAGCAGTTAGGTGTGAGGACTTACATAGCGGATGCTGAAAGCAGCTGGTTCATCTGCCATGAGAACGCAGTTTCTTGTGACCAAGAAGTGGGCTTCTCCCAGGGCCACTTCTAAACCACCTCATCAGAGAGCTCAGGTTCATATCCGAGGGAAGAAACTTAAGTGCTTTCTCACACGTTTCCAGCTTGATGAGAATCACAGTGGGGAGCTTTGCTTTTACAAACAGGCTTGGTCACATGGTCATGGAAGAAAGGAGATGCCCACGTAAGATCACAGAGACAAGGTGAAAAACCTATAGCCCCAAATTGGAATTGGAAGCATCAGTATGAATTTGTGCTATATTTTTGTCTTACAAAGTAAAGCAGGTGTTTGCTAGCTCTGTCCACTACAAAGTTTAGAAATAATGAGCCATCCAGTAGCAGTGGACACCCCAGCACCCAGGTTAATGGTTTCTAAACACCACTTCTGACTAGAAACAAAGGCATGGAGAAATGACCAATTCCAGGTCTGAGGTAAGAAAAAAATTCAAGATGAGCCTGGAATATCTGGTCATTCCTTGCTTCGTTGATAGCAAGGAAGGTGTCAATGACTTCCAGGGTCATATTGAAAAGGATGCAGGAGACAACATGGAGTGGCTCCCAATGGGACAGTTTCAGCATCATTAAGAATAATGACTGTAGGCCGGGTGCAGTGGCTCACACCTGTAATCCCAGCACTTTGGGGGGCCAAGGTGGGTGGATCAGTTGAAGTCAGGAGTTCGAGACCAGCCTGGCCAACATGGTGAAACCCCATCTCCACCAAAAATATTAAAAAGTAGCCATGTGTGGTGGTGCACGCATGTAATCCCAGCTACTTGGGACGCTGAGGCAGGAGAATTGCTTGAACCCAGGAGGCGGAAGTTGCAGTGAGCCAAGATTGTGCCACTACACTCCAGCCTGAGCGACAGAGCAAGACTCCCATCTCAAAGAAAAAAAAAAAGGAATAGTGTAATGGATTGAAACATATCGTATATGTCCAAATCTATGAGTTGACAATACTTAAAAAAAAAAAAAGAAAAATAATTGATCACCTTGGGAGGATATTGGAAAACCAACTCATTTTGAAAACTGTCAAAGGGAAAGAAGCATTTATGCTTTTTGGTACAAACCATACTCTGTGGTAGCCAAAGAGTTGATATATTGATACCTTTTATAGATACATGTCCACTACCAAAGACAGAATCATAGAATCAGTATGCTACCATGTTGTAATCGCTAATGAAATAATGGGCCAGGTGTAGTGGCTCATGCCTGTAATCCCTACACTTTTGGAGGCTGAGGTGGGAAGACTGCTGGAGGCCAGAAATTCAAGACCAGCCTGGGCAACATAGACCTATCTATGCAACAAGACCCTGTCTCTACAAAAAAAAAAAAAAAAAAAAAAAAAAAAAAAAAAAAAAAAAAAAAATTAGCCAGGTGTGGGCAGGTGTCCCAGCTATTCAGGAGGCTCAGGTGGGAGGATCCCTTGAGCCTGGGAGGTCAGGACTGCAGCTACCACTGCACTCTAACCTATGTGACAGAGCAAGACCCCTCAAAAAAAAAAAAAAAAAAAAGCAAAAAAGGAAGAAATTGTGGATCTAGACAACCATTATCAACAAATCAACAATAGCTGCTAACATCACAAAGAGGAACAACCAGATAGTATGTGCCTTTGAATGGAAGTACAAAACCACCAATAGGAAGTACTTATACAAAAAAAAAAAAAAAAATCAAACATCAATCTAAGTGAGCTTCTAGACCTAACTACCAATTTCTAAGAAATATAGTGGGAAGAGGAGCACATGACACTTCTGTGGAGATGCTATAAACAAAATTCAGACCACAGGAAACTACAGAACAAACAAGCCAGTTCCTTCAACAAATAAATTGCAAGGGAAGAAAAAGACAAGGGGAGAGAACCTACAGATTAGGAGAGATACAAAAGCCATCCCAACTGATGGCAACATTCGAACTTTACGCGGTGGCTCACGCCTGTAATCCCAGCACTTTGGGAGGCCAAGGCAGGTGGATCACAAGGTCAGGAGTTCAAGACCAGCCTGGCCAAGATGGTGAAACCCCATCTCTACTAAAAATACAAAAATTAGCCGGGTACAGTGGTGTACACCTATAATCTCAGCTACTCGGGAGGCTGAGGCAGGAGAATCTCTTCAACCCAGGAGGCGGAGGTTGCAGTGAGCTGAGATCACACCACCGCACTCTAGCCTGGATGACCGAGCAAGATTCCGTCACACACACACACACACACACACACACAAAGCATTTTATGAGATCACCAGAGAAATTTGAATACTAACTGGATATTTGCTGATAGTAAAAGCATTCTTGTTACTAAACAGTTTGAGGAGGAGTGAAGGTGGCCAAAAAAATTTTTTTGGAGTTACACATTGAAATGTTTATACAAGAAATGACTGACGTCTGAAATTTGATTCACAGTAATCTGGGATGAGGGAAGGGGAAGAGGGCGTGCATGGAATAAGGTTGGCTGGAACTTGACTGCTGAAGCCAAGCTTATTGTACCACACGCTCCGTTCCTATGTGTGCTTAAAGCTTTTCACAATAAAAAGAAAAAAAGTGGTAAAGACCAACCTTTTCCTTCCTTTCTCTCAATGCTTAGTGTGTCCACCCACTGCTGGCATCTCTGGGACAAGCCTGGGTAGCAGGCTTGAGATAGATCTTCACGCATCCCACCCCCGTCTCCATGGCAACCAGTGGGGAGGGAAAACTGCATCCACAAAGTTCTGGTCCCCACAGGGGTGAGGCCAGGCCACCAGTGTCATGCCAGGCCCTGTGTTGCTGCTCCCTCGGGAGAATTCCCACCAGAGCTGCCTCCCTGCGCCCATTCCCCATCACTGTGGCATTCCCTGTGTGCCCCCTGAAGAAGTAGGATCCAGTCAGTGGAGAGAACAGGACTCTGAATCAGATCCAGGTTCAAATTCTGACTTCACCACTTAATGGCAGGATCGGAAACTTCCCTGAGCCTCATTTTTTTCATCTGTAAGATGGGCATACAGTTTAATGTTTAAAAATGATGGGGGGCGTGACTGGGCATGGCTCTTGCCTGTAATGTCAGCACTTTGGGAGGCTGAGGCAGAAAGATCACTTTGAGCCCAGGAGTTTTAGACCAGCCTGGGCAACATAGTGAGACCTCATCTCTACAAAAATTTTAAAAAATAGGCCAGGCGCAGTGGCTCATGCCTGTAACCCCAGCACTTTGGGAGGCTCAGGTGAGCAGACTGCTTAAACTCAGGAGTTCAAAACCAGCCTGGGCAACATGGCAAAACCTCATCTCTACTAAAAACACAAAAACTAGCAGAGCATGGGGGCACATGCCTGTAGTCCCAGCTTACTTGGGAGACTAAGGTGGGAGGATCACCTGAACCGTAGAGGTCGAGGCTGCAGTGAGCTGTGATTGTACCACAGCACTCCAGTATGGAGGACAGAACGAGACCCTGTCTCAAAATAAAATAATAATAAAATATATAAAGCTGGTATAATGTGACCTTTGTTGAGTTAGTTGCTTGACACATCTTTACTATGAATGGACAGTGACAAAAAAGGATCTAGTCTCCAACTCATGGAACTCTACACAGGGGCGAGAGGCAGTCTCCATAGGCCACTGCGCCTGACCTCACATCCCGCTTTTTGAAAAAAAAAAAACTAGCAGTTGCAACTCCTAGTCATACTTTTCACTAACCAGAACATCCATACGTTCCAACTACTGAGTATCTAGCTATGGCAAACACACAGGATCATTTCATTTAATTCAGAACTCACATTTCTTATTAATTTAATTTAATTTAATTTATTGAGATGGAGTCTCGCTCTGTTGCCCAGGCTGGAGTGCAGTGGCATGATCTCGACTCACTGCACTGTCTGCCTCCTGGGTTCAAGTGATTCTCCTGCCTCAGCCTCCTGAGTAGCTGGGATTAAAGGCACGCACCACCATGCCCAGCTAACTTTTGTATTTTTAGTAGAGATGGGGTTTCACCATGTCGGCCAGGCTGGTCTTGAACTGATGACCTCAAGTGATCCACCCGCCTCCGCCTCCCCAAGTGCTGGGTTACAGGCGTGGGCCACTGTGCCTGGCCTAGTGCTTACATTTCTATGAGCTAAGTCACGTTATTTCCATCCTGTGGAGGAAGAAGCTTAAGCACAGAGGTGAGATACTTTGGTGAAGCCCACACTACTGGTATGAGGCCCCTGTCTTCTGTGCTCAGCCCTCTGTGCACTGATGAAGCTTTGAAATACCAGAGCAGGGCCAGGAAATCAGTGCTGCCAGAAGACTGAAAAGCTCTCCAGATCATTTTCCAAATGAAGAAACAGCGGCCCAGAGAGGCCAAGTAACTTGACTGGGGCCACATAGCAAATGGGTGGCTGAGCCTGTGTTCACACTGCTTGGGGAGATGATGCAGGGAAGCCCTGTTCAGTGAGGGAAGCCAACTCTTCCTGCCCCCATGTAATCCTGTCCCAAAGCAGGGTGGCCAGCCATCCCAGTGTGCCTAGGACTAGGAGGTTTTGGGGACTGGAAACATCAGGTGCTAAAACCAGGAAAGCTCTGGGTCAACTGGGATGAGCTGGGCATTGTAAGGTGTCTAAATGGTTATTTCCAGGAAAGGAGGCTTTGGGATGGAGCTGGCTGACAAGAACCATCAAGACCCCATTGAAAGACCAGGGTTTTATGTCTATGATACCCTGGAGGTCCCACCTATGTGTCATCTCAGTGGCCTCCGTGGGGGCCCATGGCCTGGCATCCTATTCTGCCCCCAAACAGCTTAAGTGCTCTAAATCATAAACCTGATTGCCCCATGTCCCAGTATGCAAACCTAAATGGTTCCTCATCTTCCCCCCATTGCCTTAGGACAAACTATAAACTTTGCTGGCCCAGGAGACCTTTTGTGGGCTTGCCTCTGTCCACCTGGTGCAGCCTCTCTCTGCAACCCACCCCACCTCACCCCTACGAAATTCCAAGCAAGGACAGGATAACCAAAGACTTCTCACTGCACCATCCCCTCACCCACGTAACCTTCATCTTAGCATCCCACCCTTTTCTTCCATGACATCAGTGCAATTGTAATTACACAGCTATTTGTATAATTAGCTGATTATTAATATCTAGCCTCCCCCACCCCTGGCTAGACTGTCAGCCCACAGGGGTGGGGGCGGGTGTGTGATGTTCACTGTTTTACAGCCTGACTCAGTGGAGACACAGGAATAACACTCAGAAGTCACTGAATGGGCCAGGCACGTGGCTCACACCTGTAATCCCGGCACTTTGGGAGGCCGAGGTGAGTAGAATGTCTAAGGGTATGAGTTCGAGACCAGCCTGACCAACATGGCGAAACCCCATCTCTACTAAAAATGACAACAATGAGCTGGGTGTGGTGACATGCGCCTGTATAGTCCCAGCTACTTGGGAGGCTGAGGCAGAAGAATTGCTTGAACCTGGGAGGCAGAGGTTGCAGTGAGCCAAGATCACATCACTGCACTCCAGCCTGGGGAAAAAAAGAAAAAGAAAAAACTGGCTGGTCGCAGTGATCCCAGCACTTTGGGAGGCCAAGGCAGTTGGAACACTTGAGGTCATCAGTTCAAGACCAGCCTGGCCAACATGGTGAAACCCTATCTCTACTAAAAATATAAAAAATTAGCCAGGCATTGGTGGTGCATGCCTGTAGTCCCAACTAGTCAGGAGGTTGAGGCACAAGAATTGCTTGAACTCGGGAGGCAGAGGGTGCAGTGAGCCGAGATCGTGCCACTGCACTCCAGCTTGGGTGACAGAGCGAGACTCTTAAAAAAAAAAGGAAAAACAAAAAAAGTCATTGAATGGCTCCCCCAGAGACTGCTATCACCTCCAACTGGGCCTCCGTCTGAAATCACAGAAACCCTCCATAGCCACCAGGGTCTCCACTTCCCATTTCAGACAGGCTGCCATCCGTGATGTCACAGGATGGAAAATGATCCCAGAAAAAGACCGGCAAAGAGAGAGGCTCCTGGAGGAGGACGTCGAAGGCAGGATTGGTGTGGTTTTTAATGACTGTACCTGTTCTGACCACATTTTCTTAGCTCTGCTCACATCCCTATTTCAATAGTAGCTTGGGACAACAAAACAAAAGCAAACATTAGCCCCAGAGTTTGAGACAAGATATCTCACTGGTTCCCTCTTTGCTGGTAATTAACGCTGAAAAGTTTCAATACTTATCTTGGCAGCAAAGGTAATAATACAAACGCACAGTCTGATTATTTGGCTGCTAATTCCCTTCTTGGTGTTTTCCTTCCCCTTTCCTCAAATTAATTCCAGAGTTCTTCCAGATTTCTCGTTGCTAAGCTATAAAGTTCCAGGTTTCTGCAGCATGGCTGCTAATTGGCAGGGAGTTACCAGGCAGCTCCAATCAGAACCAGGTTGTTGAAAGGAGCGTCCACATGACAGCTCGCTCAGAGGTTTTGGAATTTTCTCGCTGACGTTATGAACCGCAATGGTCTTTGCCTAACTCTGCAGAACCTGTTTTCTTGATTTGGCTGTTGGGGGACACCAGAGGCCTTGGAATTTCCCTAGGAGGCGTGGGGAGTCCCTGGGTCTTCTGGTTAGGGTCAGTAACAGGGATGCTCAGAGCCCATTCATGGCTGGCCACAGACAATGTGACTTCCAACACTGTTGCAGAAAGGGTGCCCCAAGCCCCCCAGGACTGACCTCTCACCTCCGTCTCCCAAGCATAGTGACAGACTATCTGGAGGAGGCTGAGGATACCTCTGAACTTAGGATTTTAGCGGTGAAGGTCATATTTGTAAACCACTTTAAAACACCCAAATGGAGGGCCATTTGGTGATCTACCTCCAGAACTGTAACGAAAACCATCACCATGAATTGAGTTTCTACTGTACACCACAAACCACATTCCCATCTGTTCCCATCCTAAAACTCCCACTGGACTGGCTGGGAACCTAACAGCTGCCCACCCTTGGTTCCGCTTGCCTGCTGCCATCTTCCAGGAGTAGAAAGTCATGTGACCCAGGCCTAGTTACTGTGATTGGCTCTGTGATGAGCACATGACCAAGCTGGGCCAATCAGAATCTTCCTTGAGACTTCTGCCAGGTAGGAAAAGACTCCCAAACCCTACCTTTGCTGAGCTGCTGCCCACTGGGAATACACATGGAATGTGCCTGAGAAATATAGGAAGCCCCAAAAGATATGCAGTCCCTGTGACAATGCTTGAGACTCAGATGCAGCTATTGAGGAAGCCAGATCTACTTCCTGGATTTGACAGTTACAGGAATAGTAAATTCTTTTTCTTTTTAAGCCAGTTTACCTTTGTGTCTGTTGCTTCTCGCTGACAGAGTGCTAAGTAATGGGGTTACATAGCTTCTCTGCATGGTGCCTTGGCTCTAAGGCACGCAGTTTGCTTATATTCCTGCATAGGGTCTTCACAATTACCTGGTGAGGCACTCCATTTTGCACACGGGGAAACTGACGTCCAGAAGGGTGAGGGAGGCTTGCCCAGGTAACATGGTCACTATGTTCTCGGGAGTTCAAACTTGGGCTAATTCTTTAGTGTCTTTGTGGCTCCTCAAAACTGAATTCAGGAGCCTCCCCCAAAACTGATTTCCCTCTGAGTTCCCTCATCTGCCACTCTAGAGATGCTAACTAGAAACCAGGTACTGAGCATGATGGCTCACGCCTATAATCCCAGCACTTTGGGAGGCCGAGGCGGGCCTCCCATAATATAACCCCGTCTCTACTAAAAATACAAAAATTAGCTGGGTGTGGTGGCATGCGCCTGTAGTCCCAGCTAGTCAAGATGCTGAGGTGGGAGAATCACTTGAACATAGGAGGCAGAAGTTGCAGTGAGCCGAGACCATGCCATTCATTGCACTCTAGCCTGGATGACAGAGTGAGATTCCTTCTCAAAAGAAAAAAGAAACCAGGTGCCATGTCTGACCCCTCCAGGTCCCCTCTCTCCCACATCCCAGCCTCACTAAGTCCTGCCCATCAATTTCTTTGGTGGCCCTCGCAGCAGCTTCTCTCCCTGTCCCGTCCATGTCCCCACCCATAATCAGGCCGCCCTCACTTCTCCCTGGCCTTCTAGAAGTGCATCTCTCCTGGTTCTCCTATAGCCACTCTTGCCCCTCTCCTCCAGTCTAGCTCCCCACCACACCCAGAGGAACTGTCTCAAAATGCAAATCTGATCACACTGCCTTGCTGGGACAGGTTGGGTTTTATTATTATTATTATTATATTTTTTTTGAGATGGAGTCTTGCTCTGTCACCCAGGCTAGAGTGCAGTGGTATGATCTCAGCTCACGGCAAGCTCCGCCTACTGGGTTCATGCCATTCTCCTACCTCAGCCTCCCAAGTAGCTGGGACTACAGGAACCCACCATCACGCCCAGCTAATTTTTTGTATTTTTAGTAGAGATGGGGTTTCACTGTGTTAGCCAGGATGGTCTCAATCTCCTGACCTCGTGATTTGCCCACCTCGGCCTCCCAAAGTGCTGGGATTACAGGCGTGAGCCACCGCACCCGGCCTATTATTATTTTTTGAGACAGAGTCTTATTTTGTTACCTAGGCTGGAATGGAATGGCACAATCATGGCTTACTGCAGCCTCAACCTCCTGGACCCAAGTGATCCTCCTGCCTCAGCTTCCCAAGCAGCTCAGACCACAGGCATGTGCCACTACACCTGGCTAACTTTTTTTTATTTTTACTTTTGTAAAGACAAGATCTCGCTCTGTTGCCCAGGCTGGTCTCAAACTCCTGACCTCAAACGATCCTCCCGCCTTTACCTCCCAAAGTGTTGGGATTACAGGCATGAGCCACTTCGTCCTGCCTGGTTGGGTTTTAGGATGTTGAAGGCATACATTTGCCTCTGAGGATGTTTGAGAATCCTGCTGTCAACCCCTTGGTCCCACCCAGCTTTCAGGCACAAAGTCTTCAAGCCCAAGAGCTGGGGAGGACACAGCTCCCTGCATGCTCAGCCATGCCATCGTTTATTCTGAAAATATTTATAGTCTCCCAGGCACTGTTCTCTATGCTGGGACTACAGAGACAAGAGTAGCAGAAAGTGCACATGTTCACAGTGTGTGTGCCACATGCCAGGTCTGGGCTCTGTGCCTCAGGACCTGGGAGGAGGTGGCCTCCACTGTGCAGGAGCCAGCAGGGCTGCCCCTCACAGCTGCCCACACTGGCCACACCTGGCCCCAGCCCGTAGGGATGTGTATCGGCAAACTCCTTTTGCTGCCGAACTCTGCAATGGCAAGCTTGGCTGTTTTTCACAGTTAGAGTCTGGTGACGTTTAACTAAGGCTGTGGAGGGGAGTGCATGTGTGAGCGAGAGGGGTGCTCGCACAAGCTCGCATATTTCCCAAACACAAAGCCTGCAGTAGAATTGCCTGACACTCATCCCCCACCCCTGCCACCCCTCTTCCCACACAAACACAGGTGATGAAAAAGTAAACTAAGCAAGAGGTCAGGTCTCTTTAGAAATCAAGGGTGTTTGAACTCAACAGCAAAGAGCTACTGTTTATTCTAAACCCCATGAAATAAAATGACTTATCATTAACAGATGAGTCAGTGGGGCTACATGTTGTTTGAACATCAGAAGCCATTTGTCAATCCATGCATCCATTTGTCTACCTATCCATCCATCCATTTATCTACCCATCCACCTACCCATTCATCCACCTACCCATTCATCAGTCCACCTACCTATCCATCCATCCACTCACCTTTCCATCCATCCATCTACCCACTCATTCATCCATCCAACCACCCACCTACCCATCCATCCATCCACCCACCTATCCATCTATCCATCTATACATCTACCCACCTATCCATCCATCCATCTACCCATCCATCCACCCACCTATCCATTTATCCATCCACCCACCTATCCATTCATCCATCCATCCATCCATCCACCCCAAACCCATCCATCCATCCACCCATCCACCCACCTATCCATTCATCCATTCATCCACCCCTAAACCCACCCATCCATCCACCCACCTCCCTACCCATCCATCCATCCACCCAACCTATCCATCCATCTACCTACCTATCTACCCACCCATCTATCCATCCATCAATTTGCTAAGTTCTCAATGTAATTATGACAGTAATATTAATAACAGCAATAATAGCAGTGGTTCCCATCCACTAGGTACTTTCTAAGAAACAGGTTTCTACACTAAGCACTTTGGATGCATCATCTGTTTAATTTTCACAAACAATTCTATGAAATAGACGCCAAAAGACCCAGTTTACAGAAGAAGAAAGTAAGGCACCAAGAGGGTAAGCGGCTGGCCCCAGACTTCACAGCCTACTGTGGTAGATTAAATATGACCAGAAATTCCCTGTGGCTCCTCTCACAAGGAGGTGAAGTCTATTTCTCCATTCCCCTAAATATAGGCTGTCCTCTTGACTTACTTCAGCTGATAGAATATGCCAGAGGTAGTGTTGTGCAAGTCCTGAGAACAGGCTTCAGGAAGCCTCGCAGCTTCTGTGTGAACTGGTTTGGAATGCTTACCCAAAGCTTCCATGTAAGGAAGCTGGTCTTTCCTGTTGGAAGGCGAAAGGTGACATGAAGGAGAACTGAGGCAACCCAGCCAACAGCCAGAGCCAATGGCTACACATGTGAGGGAGGCCATCTTGGACCCTCTAGCCCAGTAACCCCCAGCTGACTGCAGGCCATGAGTGAAGTCAGAGGAAGCAGCCAGCCTGAAAAATAAATTATTATTATTATTATTATTTTTGAGATGGAATCTCACTCTGTCACCCAGGCTGGAGAGCCATGGCACAATCTCGGCTCACTGCAACCTCTGCCTCCCGGGTTCAAGCGATGTTCCTGCCTCAGCCTCCTGAGTAGCTGGGATTACAGGTGCCCGCCACCACGCCCAGCTAATTTTTGTAGAACAATAAGTTATTCTTTAAAGTCACTACATTTTGGAGACTGTTTGTTATGCAGCAAAGATGAACAAACACATTATAAGAGGCCAAGTCATGATTTTAACCCAGGTCTCCCATCCTAGGATCTGGCCTCTCAGAGGCAGAGACTGTGGTCACAGAGATGAAGGGGACGGTGTCCCTGAGTACCAACAAATACCCTGCCAAGTCATCCATGTGAGGAGAGGTATGTCCCAGGGGTGGGTTCCCTAGACATTAACGTCAACGTTTTATTTATACAACAACCAATTGCTGCACACCTACCATGTGACAGTCACCATACAAGGTGTGAGGCATGTGGCAACGAGCAACAGACACAGTCTGTGATCTCATGAAGCTTGACATTTCAGGAATAAGACAGACAAAATTAAATCAATAACCAAACAATTACAAAATACAGAGTCTTGAGAAAGAAACCAATAGGTACTGAGGAGAGAAAATTATGAGTAGAATAACCTTAGATCATGTGATTGGGAAAGATTGCTCTAAGAAGACAGTGTTTAAGCTGGGTCTACAAGAATGAAACATACAAAGAGTTGCAGGAAAAGTATCTGGGTAAAAGGAACGGCACAGGCCATGTCCCCAAGGAAGAACAGACAGATTTCTACGTCTGGCTGCAGCAGAGCGAGTAGGGAGGAAAGTGAGTTAAGACAAAGATGTAAGGAAGGGTGGGCCAGGCCAGATCATGCCAGCCTTGGAGGTTACGTGAAAGAGTTGGGAATTTTCTCCTAGAGTGTTGGGAAAGTAATGGGAAGTTTTGACCAGAAGAGTAACATGATTTTCTTTTTCGTTTATTTTCTTTATTTTTATTTGTATTTACTTTTTACTTTTTAAATTAATTTTTGATTGAGTGGGTTTGATTAATTGGATGGAGTACAGTAGTACAATCATAGCTCACTGCAGCCTCAAACACCTGAGCTCAAAGGATCCTCCAACCTCAGCCTTCCAAGTACCTGGAACTACAAATGTGTGTCACCAGGCCTGGCTAACTTTTTTTAGAGATGGGGTCTTACTATGTTGCCCAGGCTGGTCTTAAACTCCTGGCCTCAAGTGATCCTCCTGCCTCAGTCTCCCAAAGGGCTGGGATTACAGGTGTGAGCCACCATGCCTGGCCTATTTTACTTAGATTTTAACAGATACCTCTGCTGTATGGACAACAGATTGAAGAGAAGCAAGAATGAAAGGAGGGACATTAATCAAACTGTTGGTGCAGTTACCTAGGTCAGAGATGGTGGTGGCTTGGGCAATGACTGTGGAGTTGAGAAACACATTAATTTGAGATGTATTTTGGAAGAATTGATAGGACTTAGAGATCGGATTAGAGGGTGAAAAGAGTATTAGTAATTAGCTTGATCTCTCCCAGAAATGGACTATAAGACAAGGACTTGAGTGGTAGAAATCATTTACATAAAAAGGGACTTGAGGGCTGGGCACAGTAGCTCACGTCTGTAATCCCAGCACTTTGGGAGGCTGAGGTGGGTGGATCACCTGAGGGCAGGAGTTTGAGATCAGCCTGACCAACATGGTGAAACCCCATCTCTACTAAACATAAAAAATTAGCCAGGCATGGTGGTGTGCACCTGTAATCCCAGATACTTGGGAGGCTGAGGCAGGAGAATCATTTGAACCCAGGAGATAGAGATTGCAGTGAGCCGACACTGCGCCATTGCACTCCAGCCTGTGCAAGAGCAAAACTCCGTGTCCTTAAAAACAAACAAACAAACAAACAAACAAAAACAAAAGGGGGGACTTGAGGAAGCGTGGGTAGGAAGTGGGAAAGAGAAACAAGAAAGGAAGCCCTCCCACAGGGGCGTGTTATGAAATGAGTTACCTCTGTGGGCAACTGCAGCTCAGTGTCACTCAGGAACTTTGGGAGATAATGTTGAACATACCCTGTTCTCATCTGAGAGGCAAGAGAGCTGGGGTATTTATACTCCAGACCTCGCCAGTTATTGGCTGAAGGCTGCTCCCAGGAAGTGTTAATATGTCTGTATTAGTCCATTTTCATGCTGCTGATAAAGTCATACCCGAGACTGGGTAATTTACAAAAAAAAAAAAGAAAAAAAGAGATTTAATGGACTTATAGTTCCACGTGGCTGGGGAAGCTTCACAACCATGGTGGAAGGCAAGGAGGAGCAAGTCATGTCTTACATGGACGGCAGCAGGCAAAGGGAGAGCTTGTGCAGGGGAACTCCTCTTTATAAAATCATTAGATCTCATGAGACTTATTCACTATCATGAGAACAGGAAAAGAAAGACTAGCCCACATGATTCAATTACCTCCCACTGGGTTCCTCCCACAACAGATGGGAATTCAAGATGGGATTTGGGTGGGGACACAGTCAAACTATATCAATGTATTCTCTCCTGCTATGTGAAAGGGTAGAATGAGCTCCAGAAGTCAGAAGATGTCCTCAGGCAAAGAAATGCAAGTGCCAAAGTTGGAAGCCAGGCCAGGGATAGGTTGATGGGATACATCTCGGTCACCAGCAATGCCTGCCACCATTAGAAATGACTCATGTATTCCTGGTTTGAGCAAGCGAAAGTAATTTTTTTTTTTTCTTTAATAATAATGGAGATGGGGTCTCACCATGTTTTCCAGGGTAGTCTGGAACTCCTGGCCTCAAGCAATCCTCCCACCTCAGCCTCCCAAAGTGCTGAGATTACAGACATGAACCACCATACCCAGCCAAGAAGTAAGTTCTACCTTCATGGAGTCCTCCATGACATCTTTCCTGGACTTCAGTGGCTGTCTCTTCTCCCATCTCAGCCCTCCTGTTACCAGACTTTTTTTTTTTTTTTTTTTTTTGAGATGGGGTCTCACTCTGCCGCCCAGGCTGGAGTGTGATGGTACAATCTCAGCTCACTGCAACGTCTGCCTCCGGGTTCAAGTGATTCTCCTGCCTCAGGTCCCAAGTAACTGGGATTACAGGCACCCACCACCACGCCCGGCTAATTTTCGCTCTTGTCACCCAGGCTGGAGTGCAATGGCGCAATCTCGGCTCACTGCAACTTTTGGCTCCCAGGTTCAAGCGATTCTCCTACCTCAGCCTTCCAAGTAGCCGGGATTACAGGAACCCGCCACCACGCCCAGCTAATTTTTGTCTTTTTAGTAGGAATGGGGTTTCACCATGTTGGCCAGGCTGGTCTAAAACTCCTGACCTCAGGTGATCCACCCGCCTTGGCCTCCCAAAGTGCTGGGATGAGCCACACACCTGGCCTAAAATGTATGACTTCTGACACTCAGCCCCAACACCCCCTCCTCTCCTAGTCAATGACTCTACTTCCACTCAACTGCTCTAGACCAAAAGCCCTAGGAGTCATCCACGAAATTCTTCTCTTTCCTACACCTCAACATTCAATTCTATTGACTCCACCTCTGAAATATTCTGAGTTCAACCAAGTTTCTCTGCTTCCATTTCCCTCCTCACCCCAACCGCATCTTAACTCTCTACCCTGATTCTATCTCAGTCTAGAAGCCAAAGTGATCTTTTAAATCTGGTAAAACCAGACCACATCATATTCCTCTGCTTACAACCCTCAATGGGTGTCCCTTGGAAAACTACGCGAACACTGAAGCTCTCATCCTGGTCCCAGGTACGCAAATCTCTGCCCTGAATGCATCCCCAAGCCCAACCTGCCATTTTCCTCCAGCTCACCGAGCCCCCACGCTGCCGCCCCATTGATTCCTCAAACACACCAAGCTCTTTCCTGCTCCTGGTCCTTTGCACGTCCCATTCCTTCTGCCTGGAACAGCATCTTTCCCAGGAGGATTGACTCCTGCTGGTCATTTCTAGCTCAACTCAAAAGCCAACATCCTCATTTCCTTGTTCCCATGGCGGTTTTTTCCTACCCCCACCCCCAACCCCAGAACAGAAGCCCCGTGATCCAGAGACTCTATTCTCATTCACCTCCACACACCACGGGCAGTGTCTTCAACATGTCTGAGGCATAGCAGGAGCTCACAAAACATCTGTTGAATGAATGAGTGTAGTCATGACAAAACCTCACTTGCCCATAGGGTTTCTAACTGTAGCTACGTGTTTCCGGTCATGCTCAGTGGTAGCCAGGTTCCGATTTTGTCCCATCTGGAGGTAAGCCTGTTGGCACGGTTCTCATGTGTGATCTTAGTCCCCTTAGTGCTGGAAATGTCTAGTGTCATTTGCTGAGGCTCTGGAAAGAAACTGAACCTGACAGCTGTCACTGGAGCTGAGTCCCCCTCGCTGCCCTGCCAGAAACTGCACCTCTCTGGTGCGGCCCTCCTTGGACAGACCAGAGGGCACTGGGACCCTGTGGCTGAGTTAAGGTGGGAGAAGAGGGAAGCCAGACCCATAAGGCTTCTTTTATTTTTTATTTTTTATTTTTTGAGACAGTCCCTCTGTCACCCAGGCTGAAGCGCAGTAGTACGATCACAGCTCACTGCAGCCCTGACCTCCTGTGTTCAAGCGATCCTACAACCTCAGCCTCCTGAGTAACTGGGACTGCAGGTACACACCACCACGTCCGGCTAATTTTTTTTTCTTTTTTTTTTTTTTTTGTAGAGATGGGAGTCTCACTATGTTGCCCAGGCTGGTCTTGAACTCCTAGGTTCAAGCAATCCTCGTGCCTTAGCCTCCCAAAGTGCTGGGATTACAGGCGTGAGCCACTGCACCCCCTACATTGAAAGGGAAGGCTGGGGAAAGTTAAGCCCCAATCAAATATGAACAGCTGGCCGTTCCCTTCCCTCCGTGGGTGGGAGCCTCTACACTCACTCAGCAGACATCACAAGCGGAGGTGCTGCCACTCAACCCCCGCTAGCTGAGGCTGTTCCTTCATCACCAGCCCTCTGTGCTGCTCCCCGCCCCAACCTGTAACTGGATACTGTGACGTGGGACTCCACCTTCCCCTTCCCTGTCCACAGGCACCAGCTGTGATGCTTGCCAGCTGTGCTTCCTTGGGCAAGTCACTCAACCTCTCTGAGCCTCAGTTTCCCATGCAAGAAATCAAGGTGATGAAAGCACCCACCTCATGGTGCTCACGGAGGGTCTATAAGAGCTGAGAGCAGCTCCAAGCACAGCCAGTACACTCTTAGCACAAAGCCTAGCTCAGTACATTTCTAAAAATATGTTATACTGGATTTTCCTTCTGAGCTACAGAAGCAATGTATGTTCCTTGAAACAAGCCACACAGCAGAGAGGTGAACAAAGAAAAAGCCAGGTTTCTTTCTTCCCCTTCCCGCTAACCTCGCAACCTCCAGACCCCTTCCCCACCCCCACATTCCCCAGAGGAGGTAATGAGTGCCCATTTTCCCTTGTGCACCTTTCTCTCTGCACAGTCATCCACCTGCATATATGTGGTTTTTGCATTTTTACAGAAATGGGCAAATTCCATACACATCGTCCCAGGCTAATACAATGTGGAAAGATCAATCTCCTTCTTTCTAGCAGCTTGCTAATACTACCCACCGGCAATGACCCTCAATGTATTTTAAGGCATTGACCCCCTTCCCAGTGATGGATATGTAGGCTGTTTCCAGTCCTTCACTCAACCAGCGGTGCTTTGACCTGTCTCCTGTCTACAGAAAGATGCCCAAAGCGTGGTTACTGGGTCAAAGGGCACAGTTTCCATTTGTGTGTTTGCTTTTTAGAAACAGGGTCTCACTGTCTTGCCCAGGCTGGAATGCAGTGGTGTGATCATGGCTCACTGCAGCCTTGAACCCCTGGGTTCAAGCAATCCTCCCACCTCAGTCTTCCAAGTAACTGGGACTACAGGTTCACGCCACCACACTGGGATTTTTTATTCTGTATTTTTTGTAGAGATAGGGATCTTGCCACGTTGCCCAGGCTGGTCTTGAACTCCTGACCTCAAGCAATCCTCCTACCTCGGTCTCCCAAAGTGTTGGGATTATAAGTGTGAGCCACCACACCCAGCCCTGTTCTTAGTACTGAGGGCCCTCACTCCCCTTGTCTCTTGTCACTGCCCTATCCTCAGACTTTGGCAGAGTGCCTAGCATGCACGGTGCCCAGTATGCAATCAGTGCTCAGCATTTGCCACAACCAAAAGAGAAACCATTCCCACAGCCGGTCTGAGGACAGAGCCAGGGGCTTAGGGCATGACCTCCAGGTCACTGGGTCATTGCGTCCCCACTGCGATGACACAACTCCCTTTGTAGCACATCTCAGAGCGTGGATTGCAATACCCAGGTTGTTTCACTGCTTCCACCCCCAATCCCCAAAGGCAGAGCAGCTGATGGCATGGGAAGGAAGGCCCATGTGCCCTTGCCTCAGGAAGCCAGGACATTCAACACCAGCTGGGCAGACTTGGAGAGGCCAAGGGGCACCAAGGCCAGGAGCTGGCACCTCTCCGGGTTTCTGTCATTTAAGGTCAGCTTCTCACTGACCACTGCCCACCACCCATAAGTTGAGCTCCAACCCAGAAAAGCAACTCTCCAGGCCCTGCGAAGCCAGTCCCCTGCCCTCCCTGCTCCCCATACCAGGTGCTCCAGCCATACACAACGCCTCAGCTCATGCATTCACTTAGCACACAATTATTTATTGAGCATTTACTGTATGCCAGGCACCATGCCAGGTCAGGAGATGCAGTGGTGAGCAGATGAAGCTCTGTACTCCCAGCTATCATGGTTGTGGTTGTAGCTGGCTGAGCAACAGCCTCCAAAGATGCATACATCCTAATCTTAGGAACCTGTGAATATGTCACCATATGTAGCAAAAGGGACTTGGCAGAGGAGATTAAATAAGACATTTTGAGATGAGGAGATTATACTAGATTATCCAAGTGCACCCAAAATAATCACAAGAGTTCTTACAGCAGGGAGGCAAGAGGGTCAGAGTCAGAAGAGGTAGGGATGGAAGCAGAGGTCAGAGAGAAGAGAAGATGCTATTAATACATCACTGGCTTTGAAAACAGTGGAAGGGGCCACAAGCCAAGGAGAGAAGGTAGCCTCTGGGAGCTGAAAAGCGCATGGGAGCAGATTCTTCTGAGCCTCCAGAAAGAATGCAGCAGCTGGGCATCGTGGCTCACACCTCTAATCCCAGCACTTCGGGATGCTGAGGCGGGAGGACTGCTTGAGGCCAGGAGTTCGAGACCAGCCAGGGCAACATAATGAGACCTTGTTCTTATGAAAAAATATATATATATATATTTAATTATTCTGTGTGGCAGCACATCCCTGTAGCCTCAGCTACTTGGGAGGCAGAGGTGGGAGGACCACTTTTGCCCAGAAGGTTGAGGCTGCTGTGAGTGGTGATCACATCACTGCACTCCAGCCTGGGTGACAGAGTGAGACCCTGTCTCTAAAATAAAGCAAACAAAAGAACCCGAAATAAACAGAAAGAATGAAGCCTTGTGGACCTAATTTAGACTTCTGACCTCCAAAACTGTAAGATAACAAATGTGAGTTGTTTTAAGCTGCTGATTGCGGAAATTCACCGCAGCAGCCATAGGAGACTAATGTGATGGTCTGGCAGGGGAGACAGCTCACACGTCCCATAGGACTGGCCACATAATTTGTTGCGGGGCCCAGCCGAAAATGAAAATGCAGTTTCCTTTGTTCAAAAATTAGCAGCAGCCAGGCACAGTGGCTCACACCTGTAATCCCAGCACTTTGGAGGCCGAGGTGGGTGGATCATTTGAGGTCAGGAGTTCGAGACCAGCCTGGGCAACATCATGAAACCTCATCTCTACTAAAAATACAAGAACTAGCCAGGAGTGGCGGCGTATGCCTGTAATCCCAGCTGCTTGGGAGGTTGGGGCAGGAGAATCACTTGAACCTGGGAGGCAGATGTTGCAATGAGCCAAGATGGCACCACCATACTCCAGCCTAGGCCAGAGTGAGACTCCGTCTCAAAAAAAAAAAAAAAAAAAAAAAGTTATCAGGAGTTTCAAAACAGCAACAGCAGAGCATTCAGCCAAGCGCGGGACCCTTTTTTGAGGCAGGGTGTGGTTCTGTTGCCCAGATTGGACTGCAGTGGTGCAATCATGGCTCCCTGCAGCCTCAATCTCTTGGTTCAAGTGATCCTCCTGCCTCAGCCTCCCAAGTAGCTGGGACTACAGGGACATGCCACCACACCGGGCTGTTTTTGTTTTTTTTTCTGACAGAGACAAGGTCTTGCTATGTTGCCCAGGCCGACCTCAAACTCGTGAGTTCAAGCAATTCTCCCAAAATGCTGGGATTACAGGTGTGAGTCACCAAGCCCGGCCATGGGCCCTTCTCAGCACAGGACATACCCATCAAGCCGGCCCTGACTCCTGCCAGGAACGAGTTGATTACAGTGCTGCGATCAGGCCAAGAAGAAAATGGGGAGGGGACCCTGAGTGTGTGACAATGACAGGACCCAGTCTGGGGTTGGGAGATCTCTCTCTGAGGGCTGACACGTGCTTTGGGCCAGGTTCCTGGGAGGTGGCGAGAAAGGGCTTGACTCCGCACCCCTCCTTCTGTAAACAGTGACTGCGCTCCTCCAAAACTCAGCCTTCCCTCTCCTCTAGGAAGCCTTTCATCTCCCAAGCTGGTTTCAGCGCCTCCCTTCCCCGAAGACTTATAACACTCTGCCCTCGTCCCTTTGAATGTTTCTAAATAAACATTTTATTTTAGAATAATTTTAGATTTACTAGCCGGGCGCGGTGGCTCATGCCTGTAACCCCAGCACTTTGGGAAGCTGAAGCGGGAGTATGACTTGAGGCCAGGAGCTCGAGACCAGCCTGGGCAACACTGCGAGACCCCGTCTCTACAAAAAGAAATCAAAGAGCAATTTTTTTCTTTTATTTTTGAAACGGAGTCTTGCTCTGTGGCCCAGGCGGGAGTGCAGTAGTGTGATCTCGGCTCACTGCAACCTCCTCCTCCCAGGTTCAAGCAATTCTTCTGCCTCAGCCTCCTGCGTAGCTGTGACTACAGGCACCTGCCGCTATACCTGGCTAATTTTTTTGTTTGTTTGTTTGTTTTTTAAGTAGAGGTACGGTTTTACCATGTTGGCCAGGCTGCTCTCAAATTCCTGACCTCAAGTGATTCGCCCAGCTAGACCTCCCAGAGTGCTGGGATTACAGGCATGAGCCACCGCGCCTGGCCAAGAAGAATTTCAGATTCACAAAAGAGTCGCAAAGATGGCAAGGAGAGGTCCTGTGTCCCTTTATCCAGCTTCCCCAAATGCTAGCATCTTACCCGACCATGCCCGAACAGATGCTAACCTTGGTCATAACTGTGAACCACCCTCTGGACGTATTCAGATTTCCCTCGTTTTCCACCAATGCCCTTTTTCTGTTTTAGGGCCTGATCCAGGGCACCACAATGTGTTTAGCTCCCCCTACAACCTAAAAATGAATCCGTGGGCGTCAGGATGTGCTTGTCCCTGTGCCAAGCGCGTCACCTACTTGATCTCACTGAATTCTCACAACCGTCACCTGCCCCATTTTGGAGGTGAGGAAACTGAGGCCCAGAGATATTAACTACAGGGTCATCGAGCACCCTTTCAAAAATACCTGGTTCCTATCTCACTGCTCTGAAGTCCCCCACATGCCACCATCTGTCTATTCCAGAACTCATTCACCATTCAACCCCACAGCTTGCCAAACTTGAGTCAGTGTAATTTTTCCTCCTGTCCACTTTCTTTGCTTAATATTTTTCTTCTAAAACCATAGCGCTGGGTACAGTGACTTATGGCTATAATCCCAGCACTCTGGGAGGCTGAGGCAGAGGATCCCTTGAGTCTAGATGTTCAAAACCAGCCCTGAATGAGATTCTGTCTCTAGGGGCTCAATCAATCCTCCCACATCAGTCTCCTGAGTAGCTGGGACTCCAGGCGTGTGCCACCATGCCCAAGGTTTGATTTTTTTCTCTGAGACAGAATTTCACTCTTGTCACCCAGGCTGGAGTGCAGTGGCACGATCTTGGCTCACTGCAACCTTCACCTACCGGGTTCAAGCGACTGTCCTGCCTCAACCTCCTGAGTAGCTGGGACTACAGGCGCATGCCACCAGGCCTGGCTAATTCTTTATTTTTAGTAGCGACGAGGTTTCGCCATGTTGGCCAAGCTGGTCTTGAACTCCTGACCTCAGGTGATCTGCCCACCTCGACCTCCTAAAGTGCTGGAATTACAGGCATGAACCACTGTGCCTGGCCTTTTTTTTTTTTTTTTTAAGACACGGGATCTCATTATGTTATCCAGGCTGGACTCAAACTCCTAGACACAAGCAATCCTCCTGCCTCAGCCACCCCAGCAGCTGGGACTACAGGCACTTGCCACCAGGCCTGGCTTTCTTCTCGCTTTTAATCATCTTTCCAATCATTTGCCCCAAGTCTCTCCCCAAGATAATCAGAGTGTGACGCTGGGGAGTCAGTTTCCATGTGTTGCATGCCCACCTCTAGCGGGCCCTGGGCTGAGCATCTTACAAGCACTGTTTCATTGAGTCTTCGGACAACCCTCAGCACAGGTGACGTATGTTTTCCTGGGTTCACAAAGAAGGCAACCCAGGAAAGGCGAGGTATCCCGCCCAAGGTCACACGGGCAGAAAACAGTGGGGCCATGGCTCCAATCCAGACTGGCCAGACCCCTAAGCAAGAGGCCTTGGCCACACACCTGGAGCGCTCAGATGCTGAGACGTTCAGGTTGGGCAGGAAAGAACTTTCGAGAATCTGATAACCCCGGGAGCATCAGGCACTGGTAGCTTTAGGCAAATCAGCGTAGGAAAATATATCTCCCCTCAAAGGTAAATCAGGGAGTGATATTTGCCTTGCAAAACTAGTCACAAATGAGCCAGTGTTTAGCGCATGAAAATCTGACTTTTTTTTTAATCCTCTAGTCATTTTCTCTTTTTCCTTCTAAGCGAAGAGCCTGCTGCTCCTACTCACTGCCTTCAGAGAGAGGGGCAACGGGTGGGCGGCACCAACACCGTTTGTGGCTTTGGTTTCTGAAACCCTAGACAAGGGGTTGGCACCTGTATCCTGGAAGCCAAATTCCACCACTGACTTTTTTTTTTTTTTTTTTTTTTTTGAGACTGAGTCTTGCTCTGCTACCCAGGCTGGAGGGCAGTAATGCAATCCCATCTCACAGCAACCTCCGCCACCCGGGTTCAAGCGATTCTCCTCCCTCAGCCTCCTGAGTAGCCACACACCTGGCTGATTTTTGTATTTTCAGTAGAGATGGGGTTTTGCCATGTTGGCCAGGCTGGTCTCAAACTCCCGACCTCAGGTGATCCGCCCGCCTCGGCCTCCCAAAGTGCTGGGATTATAGGCGTGAGCCACTGGGCCTGGCCCTCCACCACTGACTCTAAACAAAAATTCTGGTAAGAACAATTAGCTTGAGGTCTACCCTCTTCACAGATTTCTAAGTGTGCAATGCAGAACTGTTAATTATAGGCCTTATGTTATATAGCAGATCTCTAGAATTTTTTTTTTCTTTTTTTTTTTTTTTTTTTTTTGAGACAAGGTCTTGCTCTGTCACCCAGGATGGAGTGCAGTGGTGCAATCACGGCTCACTGCAGCCTGGAACTCCTGGCCTCAAGTGATCCTCTCTTCCCAGCCTCCCAAGTACTTGGGACTGCAGGCATGTGCCACAGTGCCAGGATAATTTCTTAAATTTCTATGTAGAGACAGGATCTCATGCTGTTCCCCAGGCTGGTTTCAAACTCCTGGCTTCAAGCAATCCTCCCACCTTGTCCTCCCAAAGTGCTGGGATTATAGGTGTGAGCCACTGTGCCTGACCTTAGAATTTATTAATCTTGGCTGGTTGCAGTGGCTCATACCTGTTATCCCAGCACTTTGGGAGGCCGAGGCAGGTGGATCATGAGGTCAGGAATTCGAGACCAGCCTAGCCAACACGGTAAAACCCCATCTCTACTAAAAATACAAAAAGTAGCTGGGCGTGGTGGCACACGCCTATAATCCCAGTTACTCGGGAGGCTGAGTCAGGAGAATCGCTTGAACTCGGGAAGTAGAGGTTGCAGTGAGCCAAGATCATACCACTGCACTCTAGCCTGGGCGACAGAACGAGAATCTGTCTGGAAAAAAAAAAAAAAGAAGTATTACTCTTTCATAACTGAAATTTTATACCTGTGGAATAGCAACTCCGCATTTCCCTCTCCCGCTCACCCCCGGCAACCACCATTCTACTCTGTTTTTATGAGTTCGACTATCGTAGATGCCTCGTATGAGTGGAATCACACGGTGTTTGTCTTTCTGTGACTGGCTTCTTTCCCTTTCAGCATAATGTCCTCCAGCTTCATTCATGTCATGCACGTGTCAGAGCTTCCTTCCCTGGCCAGGCGCACTGGCTCAGGCCTGTCATCCTAGCACTTTGGGAGGCAAAGGTGGGAGGATAATTTGAACCCAGGAATTCAAGATAAGCCTGGACAACATAGTGAGACCCCCATCTCCACAAAAAATCAATTTTTTAAAATTAGCCAGCTGTGGTGCCTCAAACCTGTAGTCCCAGCTACTTGGGAGGCTGAAGTGGGAGGACTGCTTGAGCCTGGGAGGTCAAGCCTGCAGTGAGCAGTGATTCGACCACTGCACTCCAGCCTGGTCAACATAATGAGACCCTGTCTCGAAATAAGTAAAAAATCTTTAAAAATTTAAGAGTTTTCGGCTGGGTGCAGTGGCTCATGCCTGTAATCCCAGCACTGTGGGAGGCCGAGGCGTGTGGATCACGAGGTCAAGAAATTGGGACCATCTTGGCCAACATGGTGAAACCCTGTCTTTAATAGAAGTATAAAAACTAGCTGCGCATGGTGCTGTGCACCTGTAGTCCCAGCTACTCAGGAGGCTGAGGCAGGAGAGTTGCTTGAACCCAGGAGGCGGAGGTTGCAATGAGCCAAGATCGCACCACTGTACTCCAGTCTGACAACAGAGTGAGACTCCGTCTCAAAAATAAATAAATAAATAGAATAAATAGTTTTCTTTCTTTTTTTTTTTTTTTTCTGAGACTGAGTCTCACTCTGTTGCCCAGGCTGGATCTTGGCTCACTGCAACCTCTGCCTCCTGGGTTCAAGCAGTTCTCGTGCCTCACCTCCCAAGAAGCTGGGATTACAGGTGCCTGCCACCATGCCCAGCTAATTTTTTGTTTTTTTAGTAGAGATGGGGTTTCACCATATTGGCCAGGCTGGTCTAGAACTCCAGAGCTCAGGTGATTCACCTCCCTTGGCCTCCCAAAGTGCTGGGATTACAGGCGTGAGCCACCACACCTGGCCTCTTCCCTTTTAAGAGTGAATAATATTCCACGGTATCACTATACCATGTTTTCTTTATCCACTCATCAGCTTATGGACATTTGAGTCGCTTCTGTATCGTGGCTATTGTGAGTAGTGCTGCAATGGATATGCAAATCTCTTTTTGAGATCCTGATTTTGACTCTTTTGGATACAAACCCAGAAGTGGGATTGCTGGATCATGTGGTGGTTCTGCTTCCTTTTTTGAGACAACTCCATGCCGTTTTCTAGCATAGCTACACCGTCTTACATTCCCACCACAGTGCACGGGGGTTCCATTTTCTTTTTTTTTTTTTTTTGAGACGGAGTCTTGCTCTGTCACCCGGGCTGGAGTGCAGTGGCCGAATGTCAGTTCACTGCAAGCTCCGCCTCCCGGGTTTACGCCATTCTCTTGCCTCAGCCTCCCGAGTAGCTGGGACTACAGGCGCCCGCCACCTCGCCCGGCTAATTTTTTGTATTTTTAGTAGAGACGGGGTTTCACCGTGTTAGCAAGGATGGTCTCGATCTCCTGACCTTGTGATCCGCCCATCTCGGCCTCCCAAAGTGCTGGGATTACAGGCTTGAGCCACCGCGCCCAGCCCGGGGGTTCCTTTTTCTGCTCCAACGTTGCCAACATTTTTTGCCTTCTGTTTTTATTTATTTATTTATTTGAGATGGAGTTTCACTCTTGTCACGCCAGTGCAATGGAGTGATCTTGGCTCACTGCAACCTCCACCTTTTGTGTTCAAGTGATTCTCCTGCCTCAGCCTCCTGAGTAGCTGGGATTACAGGTGCGCACCACCATGTCCGACTGATTTTTGTATTTTTGGTAGAGATGGGGTTTTGCCATGTTGGCCAGGCTGGTCTCGAACTCCTGACCTAGTGATCCACCCTCCTTGGCCTGAGGCTATAGGTCTCAGTGCTGAGATTATAGGCATGAGCCAGCGTGCCTGGCCACCTTCTGTTTGAGAATGGCCATCCTAATAGGTGTGAGGCCATAGCCTACTGTGGTATGGATTTGCATTTCCCTGCTGATGAGTGGTGTCGAGAACCTTTTCATATGCCTCTTGACCATTCATTTGTCTTCTTTGGAGAAGAGTCTGTTCAGGTCCTTTACCCATTTTTTGGAGCTATTTGGTTTTTTGTTATTGGGTTGTAGGAGTTCTTTATAGATTTCGGATATTAACCAAAATACATACAGGGGAAGGTGGGCGAGGCAGGGGAAGAGGGATGGAGGGGGAGACAGGGGAAGGTGGGGGGAGGCAGGAGGGAGGGAAGGTGGGAGGGGAAAAGGTATGGCAGGCAAGGCAGGGAGGAAGGCAGGAGGGACAAAGGGGAGAGCAGTAGAAGAGGGAGGGAGGAAGGCAGAGGGAGGAAAGGGGAGGAAGGAGAGGAGGGGGAAAGGGGGGAGAGGAGGGGGAAAGGGGGAAGAGGAGGGAAAGAAAGAGGAGGAGGGGGAGGAAAGGAGGAAGGTGGGAGGGGGACGAAGTCAGGAGTGGGGAGGAAGGGGGTGGGGGGAGGGGAAAGAAGAGGGAAAGAAATGGGAGGAGGGGATGAGGGGGAAGGGACAGAGGGAGGATGGGAGGAGGAAAAGGCAGGGAGGGGGAGGGGGAGGGGAGGAAGGTAGGGGAGGAGGAGAGGAGGGGGAGGGGAGGAGTTTATTTCATTTACTCATCTGAGTAGCCCAAGGTTGGAACTGCATTCTGTTGATGAGGAAACAGAGTGGTTGAGTAACTTACCCAAGGTCACACAGCTGACAGGCTGAAACAAGATCCAGTGTGACACTCAAACCCAAACCACTACACTCAAACATGCTATGCTTTAATGATGCTACATTTTTCTAAGTTTAAGATTTTGAAAAGTTGTGCGTGTACATGTTCACCAAAAGGCAATGAACAAATCTGTGTCCTGCTCTCAACTCCAAGTCCCCTAACGACGAAGTTTCACTTCCACTTCCACAAGTAACATGTCACCATTCAGTGAGTAGCTATAGTTTATGCAATGTGAGCTCACACGAATATATTCTCACGTCCTCTCCTTTTTACACAAAGAGGTATGCTTGCTTTGTGCATACTCGCTTTTCTTACCTAATAAAGCTTGGAAATGGTTCCTCCCTGGTTTCTCACAGCTGCATAGCATATTCAGTTATACAGACGATGCCATTTATTTTTAACTGGTGCCCTACTGAAGAGGGTTTAGGTTGTTTCAATCTTTCGCTTTTACGATGTTGCAAAAAATCACCTCAGAGGTAAATAAGGTCTCACCAACCCCAGTTTATCTGTAGGATTACTGCTGGGCCGCAGACCAGCTGGGACAGAGGATTTCTACATTGGTAATTTGGACAGATATTGGCCAAGGAGACCAGGTTCATGTACAACTCAGCCCAAATTCCAAAGCCATGGCGGGGCTGGGTGGCAGCAGAGGCTCAGGAGACAGGACACACGTTCCCTCTCTGTCTCCCCCAGTCCTGCCACCATCTCACCGCCATCAGCTTCGTTTGAGCTTTCCTGTGATCACAGAACAGTCATGACAGCATGTTGTCTTAAATGCACAAGATGAAATAGCACACAACCCTAACAAATGAGGAAGACAGAGGGAAAAGGGCACCAAGATTCATTAAAAGGGGGCAAAGCAGGGCTGGGTGCAGTGGCTCACACCTGTAATCTCAGCACTTTGGGAGGCCGAGGTGGGCAGATCATTTGAGGTCAGGGGTTCGAGACCAGCCTGGCCAACATGGTGAAACCCATCTCTGTTAAAAATACAAACAGTAGCCAGGCGTGGTGGCAGGCACCTGTAGGCCCAGATGCTTGAGAGGCTGAGGCAAGAGAATCACTTGAGCCCAGAAGGCGGAGGTTGCAGTGAGCTGAGATGGCACCACTGCACTTCAGCCTGGGTGACAGAGTGAGACTCCATCTAAAAAAAAAACCAAAATAAATAAAAATTTAAATTTAAACTTAAAAAGTGGGGGAGCAAAATGGGAAAACATGCTGAGGAAGGGGAACCCCCAGCATCCCTGTCCATTCCTCAGGGATGACAATGCGGAACAGGGGAGGGTCTCAGACTTTCCCAGATAAACTGAGCCATGAACTGAGGACCCTGAGGCGCCTGGGCCACTCTCTGGGCATTCGCTAATCAGGAGGGTACTTGTGGCAGCTGGTCCCCTGTGCCAGAGCCCGGTGCATGAGGTTTCATGCGCGTTATCCCAACTAAACCTCCTGGCCACACATGAGGTCAGTCCTATTATTACCTCGCCCTCTGGAAGAGAACACAGGTGAGATTCCTGCTGGGGCCACACAAATCACTTCGCAGAAAGACAGTTTGGATAATCAGGACCACAAATCATTAGCAGGACATTTGAAGCGGTGCGTAATGGCACTAAAAATATTAATTTGGAAAGAATCCTGAGGCAGCCAAATATATAAAGAACCATTCGAATAAAGATTCCATTCAAATCCTCACCTCCTTTTACAATAGTTTTGGGGGCAGGGAAGGATCTGAGAAGGAAGATGCCATCTCCAGTACTTTTTTTAATGACACACATGTATTTTTTATTCCACAAAGTGAATGCTAGCTTATTGCAGACAACTTGGAACATATGGGAGAAAATGAAATCCATAAACCTACTCCCCAGGGGAGGCCTCTGGTAACCCCATGGTAAGTCGGCTGTTTGCAGCACGTGTGTGCTTTAGAATATGTTGATTGAAATATAACATATGTGCAGAAAAATGCATGGATCATAAATGTATAACTTGATGGATTTTTAGGGCAAAAACTTCCATGTAACAAGCATCTGGATCAAGAAACAGAACATGAAGTGAAAGTGTGGTTTTTTTGTCTTTCAAATTAAAAATGTGTTTTAGAAACAGGGTCTCACTCTGTGGCCCAGGCCGGAGTGCAGTGGCACTATTATGGCTCACTGCAGCCTCCACCTCCTGAACTCAAGTGATCCTCCTCCTTTATCCTCCCAAGGAGCTGGGACTACAGGTGCATGCCACTACGCCTAGCTAATTTTTTAATTTTTTGTAGAGACAGGGTCTGCCTATGTTGCCTAGGCTGGTTTCGAACCCCTGGGCTCAAAAGGATCTCCTGCCTCGGCCTCCCAAAGTGCTGAGATTACAGGCATGAGTCATTGTGCCCGGCCGCCAATGTGGTTTTTAAACAAAATCAGGACCCTGTGGTGTCATGAGCCCAATTATATTCCTCCAAAAAGATACGTTGAAATCCTCACCCCAGCTACCTGTGAATGTACCCGGTGGACCTGCTGGACAACTTGATTTCTGTCTTCTGGTCTACAGAGCTCTGAGAAAACCCATTTCTGTTGTTTTAAGCCACCCTGTTTGTGGTGATTTTTTACAACATCCCTAGGAAACTGAAATGCGTGGGTACATGCAGTTTAATATTTTCTCCTGATTATGAAAGTCACCAAGCTCACCTCTCACTTGGACACACGTACCAGCTCCTGGAGTAATCTAACAATGTCATCTTGCACAGCCGGTGACCGCTGCAGACACACTGAATGATGTCAGCTCTGCACTATGCCCTGTGGCCTCAGGGACAGCGAGCAGACCATGGGTGTTGGGAGGGAGGGCCTGGAAGGGGGAGCACAGACCCCACTAACATGAGTAGGGGAAGGGGCCCAGCCCCTGCTATTTCCTGGGCAGGCTGACCCAGTCCTGCCTCCCAGGCTTTGCCCCAGGCTCCTCCTCTGACCGTCACAGGTAGAGCCATTGCTCTATTGCTGGCTGGGTCCCCTTGGCTCCAGCGGGTGGCCCTGCCTTTCCTGGCACCTTGGTCCTGCAGTGAGGGGCACCCCTACACAGCTCCATCTGCACCCTGGAACCCCCTGAACCTGAGAGGTGGTGGGTTGGTATTTTCACATCTTAAGTGAACAGATATAAGCCCAGGTCATGTATCTGCTGGTTCAGGGACACAAGAAGGGCTCCACAGTGAGGTTAGCGATAGCTTTGGCTTTCCTAAGAGCTAAAAAGGTTGCCCTAAGGCTCTGGGACTAGCTGAGAATGGGCTACTGAGAAGATCAATGGGGCTGGGCACTATGGCTCATGCCTGTAATCCCAGTACTTTGGAGGCCAAGGTGGGAGGATTGCTTGAGGCCAGGGGTTCAAGGCCAACTTGGCCAACATAGCAAGATCCCATCTTGTAAATAAAAAGCTCAGTGGGCAGCATAAATATTTGGCATCTTGTCTGGAAACCCAAAGACCTGGGATGAGGAAGAAAAGTCAGCAGCAGTGACTGAGGACGCCCAGAGTTCACATCTGCCCCTAGAAAGGCAGCAAGGGGTGGCGTTTGAGGCTGGAGCAGGAGGGAGGCAAGTGACCTGGGGAGAGTGTGGCCTTCTGCGGTCTGGGTGCATTTTCTCACCCTCCATCTGCGGAGGCGACTGATATGGTTTGGCTTTGTGTCCCCACCCAAATCTCATCTTGAATTGTAATCCCCACATGCCAAGGGAGAGACCAGGCGGAGGTAATGGGATGATGGGGGCAATTTCCCCGTACTGTTATAATAGTGAGTTCTCACGAGATTTGATGGTTTTATAAGGGGCTCTTCACCGCATCACTGGGCAGTTCTTCCTGCCACCTTGTGAAGAAGGTGCTTGCCTCCCCTTTGCCTTCCATCAGGATTCTAGTTTCCTGAGACCTCCCCGGCCATGCTGAACTATGAGTCAATTAAACCTCTTTCCTTTATAAATTACCCAGTATCAGGCAGTTCTTACAACAGTAGGAAAACGGACTAATACCGTGACACTCTCAAGAGTAGAATGCCAGGGACATTTTCCCAAGCCCAGAGGTGAGGGCCACCTCCCTCCTAACAAGACCAGGCAGCCCAGGATGGGGAGGAACCCCAGGGGCAAGTCTGTGCCCGCTTTGGGCAGGGCCCTGGCAGGGAGTGAGGCAAACCTCAGCCCACATCTGCTCACCACTTCCCCTGCACCTCCCCAGCAAGGCTCCGCCCAGCAGATCTTGGCACATCGTCAGCCCTCAACAGACATTTGTTGGATGTGTGGCTGGCTGGATAAATAGGTGGATGGACAGACGGATAGATGGATGGACAGGCAAGCAGAGACATGGAGAAACATGATTAGATGGATACACGGGTGGATGCATGGATAGATAGATGAATGGATAGATGGATGAATGCTTTATAGATGAATGGCTGGCTTATGTGGATGGATAAGTGGATGGATGGATGGATGACAAATGAAGAGACAGATGAATACATGCATAGATAAATGAATTAATAGATGGATGGGTAAACAGATCAGCGAATAGAAGACAGCCAGACAGACAAATGGCTGGATGGTTCTGGAAAACTTTAGGACAGAGAAGGCCAACTCACTGGTCCAAGGGGTAAACTGGGTGTGGGAGGAGCAGCCCGGGCTTAAGGTGAACTCATCATCCAGCAGGAAGAGCCCTGTGGAGGGGATCTGGGCAATTCACACGCCTGCAGTTCACACCCCCAGCCTTTGCTCATGCTGTTCCTTCTGCTTAGAAGGTCCCCTCTCCACTTCTCTGCCTACCTAGACCCCCTCAATGTCTTACAACTCATCTGGGGTCCCTGTTTCTCCAGGAAGTTCCCTGATCAGCCGTCTGCCACCCAGCCTGGTGTTGGAGGGCGGTCAGGTTCCCTCCCACAACACCCCTCGTTTGCTGTACATACCACCCCGGATTGGATGGGCTGTTTACTCCTCATGCCCCAGTGGACCACGGGCACCTCTAGGGCTGACACCCTGCCTGGCTTCTTTCTCCATCCCAGCACTAGGCCTGGCACACAACAGATGCTCAAGAAACATCAAACCAAAGCAAACGAATGGAGGAAGGGATCCTGTTCCCCAGTCCCCCAGCTCTACAGATACTGTGATTTGACCAGAAATACACTTGCCCAGCTAAGCCTTAAAAAACAAAATCAGGGCCAGGCACAGTGGCTCACGCCTGTAATCCCAGCACTTTGGGAGGCCGAGGTGGGCAGATCACAAGGTCAGGAGTTTGAGACCAGCCTGGCCAATATGGTGAAACCCTGTCTATACTAAAAATACAAAAATCAACCAGGCGTAGGGGCAGGTGTCTATAGTCCCAGCTACTTGGGAGGCTGAGGCAAGAGAATCTCTTGAACCCAGGAGGCAGAGGTGGCAGTGAACCAAGATCACGCCACTGCACTCCAGCCTGAGTGACAGAGCGAGATTCCATCTTGGAAAAAAAAAAAAAAAAAAAAAATCAGGCTGAACGCAGTGACTCCCATCTGTAATTCCAGAACTTTGGGAGGCAGAGGCAGAGGCAGGCGGATCATTTGAGCCCAGGGGTTCGACACCAGCCTGAGCAACATAGTTGAGAACCCAGTTTTACAGAAAAATTAAATAAACAACAACAAAAATCAGAGCCACAAAAAAGAAGCAGACTCAAATAAAAAATACACAGTCCCAAGCTGGTGGCTTGATGAACCAGAAAAGCTTCACACATGTGTAGCACCTCACGATTCACAAAGAGCCGCCTCCTGGGCCAGCTATGCAAACCTGTCAGAGGGGTCATCTTTGCTAAGTGGGAAAGGAGGCCCAGAGCTAAAGCCACTTACCCTGGGCCACCCTGTGTGTAGGGACCAGGGCTGGGGCCAGGGGTGCAGGGACCTCACCCACCAGGCCAACGTCCCCCTTCTGACCACTGAGTGTTTTCTGGGTCAGCAGAGTGTCCACGGCTGGGCCTTCCTGAAATGGGAAAGACTGATTTTCCCACCTGGAAGAGGTGAGGCGCAGAGAGCCTGAGCCGCCTGGCTGGGCTCACACAGCTAGGAGAGTGAGAGTGACTTAAGCAGAGACCTGGGACCTCAGGCCAGAGTGGAGGCTTCACCCAAGAGCTGTGGGTGGAGCAGAGCAGAACCATGGGGTTCATACTGAGCCGCTCTAGTGGCTCCTGAATAGAGACAGGTCCCTGTGAAAGGTCACCTGGACCCCTGAGGACCCACAGCCAGGCAGCTGGGCCACTTGTGCCTGAGTCCAGATACCACAGAGTCCCAGGCTGCTCCATCCTGGGCATGAAAGACAAGCCCTTTCCAGCAGCATTGACAAGACACCCTTCCAGGACCGGGCACAGTGGCTCACACCTATAATCCCAGCACTTTGGGAGGCCAAGGCAGGTGCCTCACTTGAAGTCAGGAGTTCAAGACCAGCCTGGCCAACATGGTGAAACCCCAACTCTACTAAAAATACAAAAAATTAGCCATGTGTGATGATGCATGCCTGTAATCCCAGCTACTCGGGAACCTGAGGCAGGAGAATCGCTTGAACCCGGGAGGCAGAGGTTGCAGTGAGCTGAGATGGCGTCACTGCGCACTGGCCTGGGCAACAGAGGGAGACTCAAAAACAAACAAACAAACAAAACAAAACAAAAAAACACCCTTCCTAACTGCTTAGGTCTGATTTTGGGGTCGGATGGACATGGTTTCAAATCCCAGCTCTGCCACTTGTGAGCTGGATGCGCCTCACCTAGCTGAGACCCCTCTGTGTGCCTCTAAAGCGACCATAACAACACCCGCTGCAGGGCGGTCATGCCAGCCACGTGAGATCATATACTCAAGCGCCAGTCACTGAGCCCAGCAGACGGCAGGCATCGCCATCCCCACCACCCATAGCCCCTCACCAGACCAAAACCCCACAAAGAGGGTGCAGACTCAGAGCTTGCTGGAGGGCAGGACGAAGAGCTAAGAGTAAGTTTTCTGTGTTACCCCTGCTTCCCAAGACGATAGGGATGCTGGAGGTTCTGGGTGCAGATAGGGCTGGGTGAGGATTCTCCCCCGCGGAACTGAGGTACCAGGGAAGACAGATGCACCTGCCGAGACCAAGGGGACTCAGGAGCCACAGAACAACAGCTTCCCCTGTGACAGAGGGAGGAGGGACACAAGGCAAAGGTCGGGGGCAGGAGCCGGGTCAACCTGGCCAGGAGAGAAGCCAGGCCCCTTTCTCCCCTCCTGTCAGTGGGGTCTGTATTCCTCCTGCCAGGGGCTTCCCCCCAACTCCCCTGGTCTACCCACTGTACCCCCAAAACATTCAGCACCAATTCTTGCCACCTAACAAGGTTGGATATCAACCCCAATGGGGCTATATTTGAATTCTTTTTTTTTTTTTTGAGACAGGGTCACGCTCTGTCGTCCAGGCTGGAGTGCAGTGGTACAATTTCAGCTCACTGCAGCCTCTGCCTCCCAGGTTCAAGTCATTCTCGTGCCTCAGCCTCCTGAGTAGCTGGGACTACAGTCTTGCACCACCACGCCTGGCTAATTTTTGTATTTTTAGTAGAAACGGGGTTTTACTATGTTGCCCAGGCTGGTCTCCAACGCCTGACCTCCAGTGTTCTGCCCGCCTCAGCCTCTCAAAATGCTGGGATTATAGGTGTGAGCCACTGCGCCCAGCCTGAAGTTGAACTTTTTTTTTTTTTTTTTTTTTGAGATGGAGTCTTGCTCTATCGTCCAGGCTGGAATGCAGTAGCAAGATCTCGGCTCACTACAATCTCCGCCTCCTCGGTGCAAGCAATTCTCGTGCCTCAGTCTCCCGAGTATCTGGGATTACAGGTGCACACAACTATGCCTGGGTAATTTTTGTATTTTTAGTAGAGATGGAGTTTCTCCATGTTGGCCAGGCTGGTCTTGAACTCCTGAC